>NC_046611.1:24087098-24389522 GCF_900324465.2 Anabas testudineus | reverse complement strand
TACACTCATCCGTTTCCTTCCTTGGCTCCTACACTGCACTGGAGCAGCTATGCTGTGTTCTCCTTCCACCATATGCTTGCAGAAGCTTTTGTTGACTTGCTTACAATTCATCTCGCTTTCCTGCATCACTTTACATTTTAGTTCACATTCTTACTCCGGCTTGGTAAATGGTTTATCGCAGGTCAACTATGCCCGTCTCATTCCCGACAAGTTATTTTGTTATGTTTCGTTTCTCTGAAGCTCTAATGTAGCTCTTCTAGAACGAGTGACTGGTATTGAACCGACAGACACAGACAGAGAAATATAAAGAAGCAGTCAGGTGTAGAGATACAGAGACAAGGCAGATTTTGAGGCAGAGGCCCATTGTTGTGTTGTCAGTTCTCGCACAGTGTTGTGCTTCTGCACAGGGAGATCCACTTTCTGTGTTAATGTGTAGATGTATTCTCCTGACTGCAGCTCAGCATGGTATGATCACACACACACACACAGATACACACCCAGCGTTTGTCTCACTCGCTTTCACACAGCCATCACTATCCGACTGAGGTGGCATTTAAATAATGAGCTTAGTTTGTTTGCACTGCCTCTCCTGTCCCCTCCAGTTAAGGTGCATTTGTCGAGCCTTATTACTGTTGCTCATGCTCAATACTAATTGTTTAATTCAGAATGCTGTGTCATTGAATTTAGTTTATAACTTTAAAATGTGAGAATAGCATCAGGCTGATTTCATTAAAGCAGAACAAGCTTCTGATGGAAGTGTGGTTTTAAAAAAACAAGACATAATGGGCATAGTAAAAAGAGTTTGTGTAAAGCAGACATGAATTGCAGTTTTTGGTTCGCATTGAGGCAGAAAAAAAGAGTTTCCATGAAGAAACATCATAAAACAGACTGTGTAATTGTCTTGTGGCTATAAAGCGAGATGAGACAGACTGCTGTACAGAAATGCGTTCACACTGGCCTTTGGTCTCCACGCTCTTTCGCTGCAGATTTATACCATTAATTACAGTTATTAATTTAAAGGCAAGTTGATAGAAGGATCACCATCTATTGCCATTGTTTTTGTGTCATACTGTTTTATATTTCCATTTGCAACCCATGTCTCTCTTTAGTTACTGTGCTTTTTATCTTCAAGTCTATTATTCCTTTTTTAACATTGATGCCAGACAAATGAACAAATGCACTTGGCTTGAAAATGCACTATGGGCTGTTGTCAATTCAGCTTGGCTGAGTGAATTTCCACTGCTTGTAGTTGTTTGCTCTCTTTATAGAACTTGTTTTGGAGGTTTCCATGAAATAATTAAGTGTGTAACTGCATATACAGAAAATGCGTTTTTCCTTTTAACTCAGCAGTAGAGATAGTTTTATGCTGCTGAAAACCAAACTTTACTCTTCAACATGCAACGTATTATATGGAAACACAGCATTCATGTGTCCAAATGTCTTGTGACCCACTTTTAGCTTATGACCTACCAACGCTAAAGCAAAGCAACACTTTCCACTGCTCCCTATAAGAAGTGGTAACACATGTCAGCCATGACACATCAGCCAGGACATGGCTGAATGAGCCATTTTCCACAAGAAATATTTCCTGCCACCAGTGGACTAAAATAGACCCAGTTCACCTGAGCCAGCATGAATCGATTCCACAAAGTTTGTCTCAGTGCTGTTTTAGTAGCATGGCCTACTTCTCGCTGAGCGTGTATTTATATACATTTCCATAAGGCCACGCATTGAACGAATGCTGACGCCCTCCTCATATGACAATAATCTCAAAGAAATGGTCCCATAGCTGCCTTTTGCTCTCTGGAGGTATTGCAGCTCGGCTTTAGGCTTCAGTGAGCCCTCAGGGAATCTAGACAGATTGTACAAATTTGTATTTTCTGTTTACAAGTGTGTTTATTTGATTCTCAACCTGCCTTTTTCTCTTGTGTGTGTGTTGCATGTGCCTGTTCTCTCTGAATGCCTTTGCTGTTATTCGTGTGCTCCGTTTGTGCATGTGTGTTTTGTTTTGATTTTGTTTTGTTGTGTGTCTGTGTCTATCTGTGTGTGTGTCTGTGTGTGTGTGTGTGTGTGTGTGCACCCCCCTCATTTCCCCTCCCACAGCAGCAGGAAGCAAAGCAGCTGGAGCGAGAGCGACACCGGCAGCACTCCCCAGTGACCCAGCACACTGAGCCAGAATCCCCCCAGCTCCAGACTCACATCCATCCCCAAGTTAAGGGACCAAGCCAGGAGGCCAACGGGCCTGTCACACCTTCAACTCCCAGCATCACCATCCCATCTACCCCGTCCACCCCCTCGACACCAGCCCCAGAGGGCAGCAGCAGGTCTGTGTCTGGGGAACAGCAGGAACAGAGTGAGCAGGAGGAGCAAGGAGAACAGGGCCCTGTCTATGAGAGCCCAGATCCAGAAAACGGTTCTGATTTCTGCGTGTCTGAAAACGAACAGACTGAGGCAGATCAAGCTACTGCAGCCACACAGAGTAAGAAAACTTACAGGGATTTATTTTGTTCTCATGTATTTCTGAATGCCAGTAAATGCCCTTGCTTGTTGTCATATTGTTTATCCTTACATATTTGTGAGATAGCATTACTATAATTTTGTCTGTCAAATTAAATAAAAACTCTGTTCTCAATGTTCTAAGTGATGTTTATCACATACTGTATAACTGTGCAGACTCACGTTTTTAAGGCTGTTTATTTGAAACATATCTGTTGAGCTAGTTGTTGTACAGTCTGCAGCAGTAGGATTGCTCATAATCAAGCAAACACCTTGAATACACAGAATAAAAGCTCCACTTTCGAATTTTGTGCAATTTCATTCAAGCAAAATAAAGCAGCCAGAACCAGTGTCTAATGTGAAACATTTGATGGTGCATTCATCACAACAAAGGCTCATTCACTCAGAGAACTGGTGTGGAATATGAAGAGCAGGATGAAAAACAGTCTGTCGCTGACACTGTAACTCAGAAAGCACCGTGTTTAGAGCAAAATAGATGTGTTGATTACATCCCGAACATTTAGTTGGATGAAAAGGATAAGCATGTTCCCTCCATGTTCCCTGAAGCTTGTGTCATGTGTTGTTCAGATGCAGCAGCCCAGCAGCATCCAGAGGCAGGCGAGGCAGAGGACGAGGAGACTCCAAACTACGAAGAAAAAGCTCAGGAAATAGTCCAGAGTATTCTGCAGGAGGTGGTCAGTACTGTTGCAGGAGGTGAGACATGCTGTGTTTTTAAAAGTTTATGTATGCTATTCAGAGGTGGCTAGTCGTGCTTTAAAATCATAATGTGTGCCATGTGTGCTGAATAATACCCTCTCCTATTATTAAAACACTAAAGAAGACAGAGGTGCTTGTTGTTGATTATACAAGCTGCACCTCAGGTGACATCTGGACTCTTCTTTCAGGCTGGTGCCTCTGCTTGATAAATAACGAGCATTTCTCTAGATTTAAAATGTGTCGGAAAGGAGACACAAAAGGCTCTAAACCCAGTGCTCTGTAAATAAATAACAACCTAAGTTCCTAGGAAGCTATACTATAATTTTAGGTCAGGTCAGGCTCCCTGAAGTTTCCTTTGATGCTGCTGACAAAAAGAAAGTACAGCACTCTTTCTTTGTGTGCAAAAGTGTAAAAGAAAAGCCAGCATTTCTCTATGGCTGCATAAAAAGCTTTATTAACTTGTAACCCACAAAGAATAGTGCTTTGTGGTTTTCAGATACACTTTTACCTTTGAGCAGGACAGACAATAGGCAGGAGGAACATGAGGCAGAAAGGCACTCTGGTATGCTTTTTAACCTGAAAGTTCCCTTAGATGGCGGAGCTAGCTACAGTACATGCTGCAACTAATGTGCCCACTGTCGTTCTGCCTCTTTGTAGTTCACCAGAACATCATGTCAAAGTCCAGATTAACATCTGACAGTTGAATGAACTCTTGTTATAGTAAAACATTCTGTATCAGTAGAAGGTGTTTTAAAGTGTTTAGGTTTCTACATAAAGAGAGTAGAGTATATCGAGACACCCTCGTCAATATGACTCCTCTCTGCTCCATTATCACCACAGGACACTGCCTGGACCCTGCAAACCTTTGCTCTGACACCAAGGAGTCTGGTGTTGAGAGTGAGCCGACAGAGTCGGAGCCAGCTGAAGCAGTGACAGAGGGCACCCAGAGCTCCCTCGATGATGAGGGCACCCTAGGGAGCGACAGTGAGCATGTTCATGCCAATGGCATCCCTGGCACGCCAATTTCTGCCAGCTTCACCCCCTCACTACCTGATGACAGACTGTCTGTCTCGTCCAATGACACTCAGGTGAAGAACAAAGCAGAGTTTTGGCAAAAAAGAATTGTTAACTATTTGTAGAACAATACATTTTTGTCATATTTTTTATTCTTTTCAGTTCATCAGTGTTGTTAAAAATTCAAAATTATATCTATATGATGCAATATTTTGTTGACGCTTATAACCGTGCTGTTTACGTTAAGAAGGCTGTGGGATGTGAGACTTGGGGAAAGAAGAGGTTGCTAGGTGCACACTGATTTTCCTGGTTTGTGATTCTCTGTAGGAATCAGGAGCTGCGCCGGGCCAGCCGCCAAGTGCTAAATTCTCCCACATCCTTCAGAAAGATGCCTTCCTTGTCTTTCGCTCACTCTGCAAGCTGTCGATGAAGCCGCTGTCAGATGGACCACCTGATCCCAAGTAAGAATGGATTCCAGTATTACAGTATTGTTTGCTGGGTTGTAGTTTATTTGAAAGCTTGGTTTTCTGAAATTTAATGGGCTGTTCTTAGGTCTGTGTTTTATTCACAAAACATGAAACATAATTTTACATAATGAACACATTATATGAAGAATATTCTACTGACAGAAGATAGTCTGACAGTGTGTGTACGTTTGCCTATTGTATACGTTTGCCATGCTGGATTCAGTTCCCACATATGTGCAATTGTGACTATAGTAGTAGAAGCTCATATCTGAAGACTGAATAATACAATATACATTTTGTTTTAACCAAATTCTTCAACATTTATACAGGATCTATTTGTTTAGCAGTTTAGTGTAGGTAAACACCACATCAGTGGGTATGAGACTTCCGGCTCGCGTGCACACACATGAATCTTACACAGAACTTGAGAAGGAACGCTAGAAAAGTCATGAACAGCCGATCAAAACCTAAAGACAGTGAAGAACTGGACTCCAAATGAAAGAAAATCTTCAGTAGTGCAAAAGGGACGATATACTGCTTGTCCTCTGAAGGATAGGCTTACGGAGAATTATCTGAGTTGAGCGAGTCTGCAGTCTGGTACCAAAAGTGGGTCAGTTTGGATCCTGTTGGCTGAAAGGGAAGTCGTCTCATGGTGGTGTTCTTGAAATTTAAAACCTTTTAGTATTTTACAACTGTACTTCGATGTAATAGACATTTGTTATGTCAGCACTCATTTGTGTATAAGTGCCAAGATTCAAATCCCACATTAAAAAATCTATAGAAACTGCTTCAGTCTTTTTAAGAAGAAACTTCTTAAGAACAGTTGGTGAGTGAGGTCCATAGTCTGTGTTGTGTGCAGGCAAATGAGTTTTGAGATATTAATTTGAGCTTGAGCAGATCAGCACTAACTAAGTTAATATTGATTTTTATCTTTCAACATGACCCTTATTCCACTGCCACAACCCCTTCATTTACATACACCTGAGCAAGCATTGTGCATTGTGTGCCAAACTTTATGGTGCCCTGGAATCGGAGGACTATACATAAACATAAACACTGCTGGGAAAAACAAGAATATGTCAAACATAGATTGACTAGATACTTTGATTTCTAGATACTTGTAGCCCCCACAATATGTGGAAAAATAGCATGAAATCCTCTAGTAAAATGTCATCTGCATAAAGTAATCTAAGGTGGGATGAACTGTGGATAGTGACTGGTTCAGTGGGTTCACTGGTGCTTGTCGTCTTGGATTATGCCTGTGCCATCAGAGAAGAAAAAATTCATAGATGGAATAACCTGGTCATTCAGTATATTCAGGTAGTCAGCTGAACTCATTCTTTGGTCACATAACGTTGCTGAACCTAGACCTGACCAACTGCAGCAACCCCAGATCATAGCACTGCCCCCACAGGCTTGTACAGTAGATACTAGGCATGATGGGTGCATCTCTTCACCTGCCTCTCTTCTTACCTTGATGTGCACATCACCCTGGAACAGGGTAAATCTGGACTTTTTTCTGGATGGTCAGTGTATATTTTCAATCATTTCTTGAACATGAGTCAAGTAGTTCTGTTTGTCTTGCTTTAGTTTTAGGCATTTTTGTTTTACCACATGAATTCTACTTTGTCTGCTGGTAGAATTGCATAGAAGCAGCTACTCTCAGCATACAAATGAGCTGAAATGATGTTATTTTGAACTACATTTTCTCTGTCCTGCTGCTGGAGATAAACAGTCCAGACAAGCTGAGGCTCTACATGCAGAGGAGCTTTGATTTGGTTGCCCTAGGATTTCTCTGAAGGCTGTTGAAGATTTTAGCTGCCTGATGGAGAGAGATACAGTATGATGTTGGATCAGTGTGAATTAAATTCTGCTCTTTGTTTGTAACCTTACTTGAAGGACAGATCATTTCAAGTAGAAGTACTTGGTTTTATTGAGACTTTTTTTTTCTTTTAATCGCTGAATGTATGTCTGAAATGTTAATGATGATAGAAGTTGTTTTATACAGCAGCCAGCTTCATTCTCAATGGCTTAGGCTAAACTATGGAATATAAGAGATAGAGATACAGACACAGGCCTTCACTTGATGCACTAATACACATAAATACACAAATGCATAGTCATTCCACTCTTCTTATAGTATTTTAATGTCATCAGTACACTATATAACTTTACTGATAAAGTTCTGCTCTCATATTTCTGATGCTGCTTGAAATCGCTGCTCTTTTCTCCCGCCCTGCTTCAGGTCCCATGAACTGCGATCAAAGGTCTTGTCCCTGCAGCTGCTGCTGTCCATCCTGCAGAATGCTGGGCCCATCTTCAAGACAAATGAGATGTTTATCAATGCCATCAAGCAGTACCTGTGTGTGGCCCTGTCCAAGAATGGTGTCTCCTCTGTGCCTGAGGTCTTTGAGCTCTCACTCTCCATTTTCCTCACTCTGCTCTCCCACTTCAAGACGCACCTCAAGATGCAAATCGAGGTAACAGATTCTCTAGCACATCTTTTGCTTGTCAAGAAAATTTCAGGTTTTTTTCCCAGCCCGACACACCTCAGTTGCAAAGGTAATGACAGAAATAGACCATAACATGCTATAACTAGAATACATTTACCTTTTTCATGGGTTTTCAGACTTCAGTGTGACATGGTGGTGCCCTTACAACAAAGCTCACACTTACCTTCTGACAATTATTACCCACTGCTGTTCTTTCTCAGCAACATGCTGAGATGATGTGTTCACTCTTATTTTGTCCTACTTGGTTTGATTGCGACATTGTCTGATGGGAAAACCTTATAAACTTGCTATCACACCTTCATACTGTCAGCTTTCCTTTTTTCCCACAGTCTTTCTGAGAAACACAAGAAATTAATGAGTCAAGTGGGAATATTAAGGGAAGCTGGGCCCAAAAATATTAATTGCAACACAGTAATTACAGCACAATCTCATTAATTTAATATCTCCTTTAAATATTAATTTCCAAAAAGTGTTCATGTTCACAGTTTACACAGTATACAAAATACACATATAAGCATATGTTCTTTTAAAAGAAAAAATAGCACATACTGTTTATTTTAATACTGACAATCTTCACTTACTGCAGCAGGTAACTGACACAAATCATGTTTGGGAGATGTGGTTTCTAACAAAGAACTGTGACATTCATCCGGCTTGGTGCAGTTTACCTACAGTTTTACCTTTGATCTGTTGCCTACAGCTGATTGTTCAACCAGAGTTGGTTTAAAGTTTCATGATCTCCACCTTCTTCCAGAGATGATCGAGTCTTGTTTTTCTGGTTGTTCTCACGTTACACTGCCTTTCTCTGCAGGTGTTTTTTAAGGAGATTTTCCTCTACATTCTTGAGACATCCACAAGCTCCTATGACCACAAGTGGATGGTCATACAAACCCTAACTAGAATATGTGCAGGTTTGTGTCTCAGGCCTTTTATGAGCTCTTTTAATGTTGATTCTTTATGGGATTTAGACATTATTGGTACAAGATAGTGAGTTTAAATGAATTATAATGAGTAATAAAGGTGTGGAAGAGGAGCGTCTTGTACATATAAACTTGATGCGAAATACGTGTTAGCTAATTGTATTTAATCAGATCATCATTTTTGTAAGGATTCACATAATTGAATGGTTGTAATTAACCTTTGAGAGAGGTTATAATTACCCAGGTGCATGTGTTAGACTCAGTATATGTTGTGTACACAATCAGTATTAGTTTAATTTTAGTTTAATTAAATTCATTTAGTTTAATTTTCACTTCATCACTGTCGCGTCTGTCTTTCTCAGATGCCCAGAGTGTGGTGGACATCTACGTGAACTATGACTGTGATTTGAATGCTGCTAACATATTTGAGCGCTTGGTCAACGACCTCTCAAAAATTGCACAGGGTCGTGGGGGCCATGAGCTTGGCACAACACCACTACAGGTGATTTTTTTTTTTCACCTTATTTCCCAATATTTTATTTCATGTTGTATTACAGTTAATGCAATGTTATGTTATTACAGTTGCAACATCCTTTAAGACGTTAGGATGATATATTTTTTGTATCGTTTTCCAGGAGCTGACTCTGAGAAAAAAAGGCCTTGAATGTCTTGTGTCCATCCTGAAATGTATGGTAGAGTGGAGTAAAGATCAATATGTCAACCCTAACTCCCAGACCAGCCTTGGTAAGACACTGTAGCATTGAAACTGAACATAATGTATCAAGACTGTGTGGCAGCCATCGCACCTGCACTCAATACAGGACAAGCAAATGCCCTTTCTCTTTATTTTAATTCTGCACACAGATCAAATATTTACTCTGTAGACACATCAGTGCCAGATTTCATGTTTGTCTTTAGTTAAGGTCAACTAACTACACTTGGTTGAAGGAATAAAGTCTTTAGTTAATCCCAGAGGGGATTTGAGAGAGTTTGGTTATATATTGTATAAAATGATGAATATTACAGTGCACATGTGTCACAGTTGAGATTGTGACTAGTCTTTGCTCTGATCAGCCTGCTTTTAGTAGCACTACTAAGGTTACAGTAAATGGGGTTAGTTATATCAGTTATTGGATGGACAGTTACATTTATCAGACAAACTACTGCTCTGAGAGAGAGCGAGCAAACATTTCCAGAGGAGGAGTGAGATGCTGAAGCTTAGAGGCCATGGTGTACTGGCTAATCCAGAAGATTTAGTCTTTAACAGAGTGTTACCTTAGACTGGAGCATGGTGAAAACCCTGTCTGTAACACACAGAGCATATCTCGTGTATAAGAGCAGCTCCAGTCTTCTGCTCATAGAGGATTTCTACTGTTCTGTTACCAAGGGGTGAACTCAAGGAGGAGGTGAAAGGAGCAATGGTGTTAAAGAGCTAAAAGGATTTCCCACAAGCCCCTGGAGCTAACCACAGGCTAGCCTTGGGCAAAGATGACAAGACTAACCAGCAGAGGCAGTTTTGTTCACTTATTATCCTTCCAGGACTTATTAATAATCTTGGAGAAGCTTAGAGGCCACAATTTGAATTTAAAATGTAAAAGTTTGCTCTGCTGTCCATGTGGATTTCAGCCTAAAACTCTTTGCTTTCTTATGCACAGATGTGCTTTATGGTTTTTGATCACTTTGGGTTGCTGTATGGATACATTTGCCGTGCATTACAAAGCACTGAATAGGTTAATATTATACAAAATGACAGCACATGTGCATCTCCATTTTTTCAACTGTTCTTGTGTCATTTTCTCCCCTTTTTGGATGATTTCAAAGCGAGAGCAGGTAATGGTAAATGAGCATCAAGTGTTTGCTATGTGTGGTTTTGTTGGAGTTGAAGCCTTTTGTATCTGTAGCTTTAGATCATTTTGTACTAGTCTTACATCATATAACGTGTTGTTTGTGCTATAGCCCCCCCCCCCCTCCATAGACTGTCACTAAAATCGTGTTTGAATTTACTTGCACTCATGTTAGAAACATGTGACTTAAAGAGTCAAATGCTGCTTTTTAATCTTATACCATACAATATTCACCGCTTAAATAAATTAAAGGAACACTTAATGATCACTGTATAACACCCAGTCAGTGAAACGTCAGGGTTACCACTCTGTCTATGTAGGAAGCACTAGTGATTGGGAATCAGTGTCACCTGCTTTTGTGCAAGTGAAAGTGATAAGAAGTGCAGTGGAGAGGCAAAAGCATGACCACCCCCACAAAGGGAATAGTTTTACATGTCAGGTGCCACTGACAAAAGCTCTCTCCTCTTTCTTCCTGACTGATTCTGCTCGGGTTTTGTTTTTTTCGCTAGTGTCCTTGTCACTACTGGTAACACGAGGCAGTACTGACCTACCTGTGCAACCTGATTAGGCCGCACAGGTGGTTCAGTTACTCCAAGATGGTGCATCCATGTGTGCAGTTGCAAAAAGGTTGCTGTGACTCCCAGCACAATCTCAAGAGCATGGAGAAGATAACAGGAGCCTGACTGTTACACCAGAGGTCTGGACAGAGCCGTAGACAGGCAACAACCCAGCAGGTCCATTGACACTGGACATTTATGCTGAGCAGGTGACAAACGTCATGCTCACTGTAACATCACTGAGCATGACTGGTTTGGTGGAAGGACAGTGATGGCCTGGGGTGGACAGACCTCCACTTTCATTACTACTGGTACCCTGATTGCTGTGAGGTACCACGATTAATTTCTCAGAATAATGTTACAGGAAGAGAACCCCAGGATCCGCTGACTCTTCAGGAGCATGCCCAGACATTGTTGAGAGTGCATACAGGCGCATTGATAACATAGACACTTCTGATGAAATGCAACAGATGTGGATGAGCCTGTGTTTTATATTTATATGTTATATATATATATTCTAAAATGTTCAGTAGTGAAGAGTTTAAACTTGATAATAAATAATCTGATGTGTGATTTAAGTGTTCCCTTAATTATTTTGAGCAGTGTATTTCTGAAGTATTCCTCCCTCTTGTTCCTTCTTCCTCTGTAAGCACCTTCCTTATTAGAAGCTCATATTACTGTGGCACCTCCCAGAATGATTAAAAGAATTTCTGATGGGTAATCAGACACCAGGGTTTAGTACAACGTTAACCACCTTTCTTGGCCTCGGAGGTCTGACTGCTTTCTCTTTAACTGCCTGGGGGTTTTTAGATAACCCACCTTTGCAACTGTTCTGTGTGTCTGTGTGAATAAGTGTTGCCTGGAGTTTGATGGGCTGCAGTGATGTGTGCATGTGAGTAGCACCGGTGTGAATACCCTCCCTGCCAACAACAATCAGGCCTCAAGGCCGTTTTGTGTGACAGTTTCCGAATTCAATTACTGTCTCAGTCTCTCTCCCGCAGTACTGGCTTTAAGGTAGCTCATGCTTTTAAGCTTCCAGGAGTTTGTGCCAATGACAGAGTTGGCACCAACTCAGCCTTAAAACTCTCACCTTTGTTATGCTTATTATGGGGTTGCTTCTTCCAGTACACCAATAGAAATACGTATAATAAATAGTTTCCACTCATCTGTCATCCTTTCTGTGTGATCTGATGTTGCATCTTGTTGTTGTTGTTGTTGTTACTTTTTAATCCTCAGGCCAAGAGAAACCATTGGAGCAGGAGAGCACAGAGACCAAGGCTCCTGAGACCATAAACCGCTATGGGAGCATTAACTCTCTGGACTCCACAGCCTCATCTGGCATCGGCAGCTACAGCACCCAGATGTCAGGTACTGACAACCCTGAGCAGTTTGAAGTCCTTAAACAGCAAAAGGAGATCATTGAGCAGGGCATCGACCTGTAAGTTCCTCTACACTCATGTAAATCGTTCCATTTATCCTAATGATTTTATGATATGGCAGTGGCTACAATGAGGTTTGTGTATCTGAATTCTCCACAGGTTTAACAAGAAACCAAAGAGAGGAATCCAGTACCTTCAAGAGCAAGGCATGCTGGGTACAACCTCAGAAGACCTTGCACAGTTCTTGCACCAGGAGGAGAGACTTGATTCGGTAACGAGTCACTATATTAGTACTGTATAACTGTATTTCAGTTTGATTTCTCAGCTAAAGCCAAGTGCTAGGCTGCTCCCACAAAAAAAAAAAAGCATTTTAGTCTCAGACTGTCATCCTGTCCAAAATCCACACAATAATCTGACAGCCGCTCAGCCACTGTACTCCAGAGTCCTATATACAGGGTAAATGTTGAGGGGTAAGCTCTGCCTTGATTGGACAACCTCAAGGGTGTCTGTGCACAACGGTGATCCACATTAAAGTGTTTCCATCATCTGGTTAGAAACATGGGCCCTCAGCTGCTGTGGCACCAGAGCAGCTGTACCCAGGGTGGATAACCATGAAACCATGTAAAATATGTTAATTTAACCCACTCTGCATGGACACCCCCCCTAGCTGGAGCAGTTGCTCTTATTAACTTCTGATAAGTCGATTAATCAGTCAAACCCTTTTTGTATAGCACCTTTTATGATGAGTGAGAAGCTGCTAAGAAGACAAACGTGATAATTAAAATAAATAAAACATAAATAATGGGATTAAATATTCTAATTTAAAGCCAGGTAGGTTTTAAGGATAAAAAATATTGGTTGTATTGTGCAATTAAAAGACTCAATGTTGTTCATACACTGTAAGCCCTCAGACAAATAGGCTGACGTGTTGAGAGAAACTGACAGGCAACCACTGTAAAGACTTTAAAACAGATGTGATGTGTTTTCTCATTATGGACCTGAACTCACGCAGTAGAGTTCTGATTAAATTTGGTTTGTACCTTTTTTTTTTTTTTTTTTCTCTGTCAGACCAGTTTGCAACAGAACTATCTCCTATAAAAACATGCGTCAGTCTTCCTGTCACCTCTGTAATGCTATTGAAATGTTAAAATGCAGATTTGTCAGCATCCCACAGAATTTAAATCCGTGTCCAGTTTCTCTCTTTATGACTTGGAACCCAGCTAAATTTTAGTTCTAACCTCGATGAGCTGTACAACATTTTGTCCCATCCAGGCCGTGAAATCTAAAATACATTTAGGAAAGTGTAATCGTGAAGCACTTGTTCGACTAAGCCATTGTTTCCTTTCTTAGACTCAAGTGGGAGAGTTCCTCGGGGATAATGACCGTTTCAATAAAGAGGTGATGTACGCCTACGTAGATCAGATGGATTTCCAGGGCAAAGACTTTGTCTCCGCACTGAGGATGTTCCTGGAGGGCTTTCGTCTACCCGGAGAGGCTCAGAAAATCGACCGGCTAATGGAGAAATTTGCAGCAAGATATCTTGAATGCAATCAGGGGTGAGTTTGCGTCTCTTGCTGGAAGATTGTGAATATGAAAATAGCTGGATTTGATTCTCTGTGACCCACCTTCTGTTATATTCATCTACATTTCCCTACCCTCCACTGCCATTCAATTTTCTAGGCAAACCCTCTTTGCCAGTGCTGATACTGCGTATGTCCTTGCCTACTCAATCATTATGTTGACAACAGACCTTCACAGTCCACAGGTAAGCAATCTGCCTCATAGAGGTGGCAGTACTCTACTACTGGAATATGTTTTGTCAGCCTTCATTCCCCCAGATATCAGCACGGGGTAAATCACAGAGATATCCTACGCAGCTTTTGACCTGTATCCTTGCTGTTGTCTTCAAAGGTGAAGAATAAAATGACAAAAGAGCAATACATAAAGATGAACCGTGGCATCAATGACAGCAAAGACCTACCTGAGGAATACCTCTCAGCAATCTACAATGAGATTGCAGGGAAGAAGATTGCTATGAAGGAGACGAAAGAGCTCACCATGAAATCCAACAAGCAAAGTGAGTCCTCCTCCAAGGGTTGTGTGAGAGTAATAAATACTAAGACAGAGATTCCAGTTATTATGTGGAGCCATTGACCTGATAATTTTGTAGCTGTGATGGATTTAGACAAGATTTGAAGCCAATGCTAGTGACTCATTTAGAGATAAGGTCACACGGGAGATATTGTAAGCACACAGCATTTGTAAGGAGCCAGTACCCATTCATTAGAACTCATTCAAGACTTTTATTCACTGTCGTGATTATTTTTAAAACATGGCTAAATACACAACGGCGTGTGTTGGAAAACACTTGACTGAACTGCTATAAAAAGAGACCCGTTATCACTTTCCGTCTCTAGATGGTTCAGTTCCACACTTTGCTCGTTACGTGAGAAGCTGCGATGTTTCCTTGCTGATTTTCTTTGGCTGTTGTTAAACAATCTTTGGTTCCTGCTCAGGCGTGGCCAGTGAGAAGCAGAGGCGTCTGCTGTACAACGTGGAGATGGAGCAGATGGCCAAGACGGCCAAAGCTCTGATGGAAGCTGTCAGCCATGTCCAGGCTCCTTTCACCAGTGCCACACATCTGGAGCATGTCAGGCCCATGTTCAAGGTAACACAAGCAGGCGCACGGCGGCACTGTGAGGCTCATTACCAGCCGTACAAACAAATTAGATAGCTCACTCCTCTCCTGTTCCTCAGCTGGCGTGGACACCTTTCCTAGCTGCTTTCAGTGTGGGTCTTCAGGACTGTGACGACACAGAGGTAGCCTCACTGTGTCTTGAAGGGATCCGCTGTGCCATCAGGATAGCGTGCATCTTCTCTATACAGGTACAGCTGTTAGAGCTAGAGAGCTGTTCCTTGACTGCATCTCCCACCTGGCAGTGTTCTGATGCATCGACTCGTTTCTCTCACAGTTGGAGAGGGATGCATATGTGCAGGCCCTGGCGAGGTTCACCCTGCTGACAGCCAGCTCTGGCATCGCAGAAATGAAGCAGAAGAACATTGACACCATCAAGACTCTCATCACTGTGGCCCACACGGATGGAAACTACCTGGGCAACTCCTGGCATGAGGTTTGTTGTTCTCTTCTCCCTCCTGCTGTACTTCCTTCCCAAACTCACCAGTATGTCACCGGATCTTTCTGTCCTCATATCTTCCTTCTCTGATTCAAGCAATGAGCCTCAAAAGGCCTCAATTCCACTGGGATACACATGTGTTTTTTTTTTTAGATTGGCTAGGAGTAGTTACTAGGAACAACATAAAACAAAGTGATGCGGCCTTTGGGGATAGATAGAAACACACTGTAAAAACAAGGTATTGTAACTCCATAATCTTCTGTTCATTATATGTTAAGTGTCCAAACAATGAGCATGAGTTTTAAAGTTTTTCAGGAAATAAATAACATTTTTGCTGAACCAACCAAAAATTACTGATGACTATGTAGATTTGACAGAACTATTATACATGAGGTTACATTACAGCAAACGCACCACCTGAACATTGTCAGTGACTGTGGCACAGCATTACCATCCCTTTATCTTCTGGTCTGTTTAGTTTTTGATGTGCTCTCTCTCTCTCTCTTTCACTTAACAGGTATCCCACTCTCTTGGATTCTGTCCTAGTTTGCTCAGTTCTTTCACTGTGCCTTTAAATGCGCCACTGCCTTGTTCCTTTTTAGATTTTGAAGTGCATCAGTCAGCTGGAGCTGGCTCAGCTAATCGGTACAGGGGTGAAGGCACGCTACATCTCAGGGACGGTTCGAGGCAAAGAGGGATTCATTGCAAGTACCAAGGAGCAGAGCAATGATGAGTACCTGGGTCTAGGTGAGCAACTTATAAATATATGACGCACAGGTCAAAAGTCACAACCTGGTTAATAGATCAAGGTCAAAATGTCACACAATTATAAATAACTAGCTCATAAAGAGTCTGAATATTTTGGTTTGCATTGTAGTTGGAGGGACTGTGGACCGTAAGCAGATTGCCAGCATTCAGGAGTCCATCGGAGAGACGAGCTCACAGAGTGTGGTGGTGGCTGTGGACAGGTACTGTATTCACCATGAGCTGAAAAATATCAGCAAAATAAGCTGTTGGTAAACTCCCATCATTGTTTGTTCATTCTATTCCTCAGTATTATTTGTCAGTACTCTACACTAATATATTAACTGTATCAAGTAGTAAAAAAGTAACAGACTTAAAACACAGTGAAAGGAAGAAATGATCTGATCACAACAAGCCGGCAGTATGTGGTGATGCTTTTTATTTAGCATATTCACTTAATTTTCTTTGTTTTCAGCAGATTTGTTGTCTAAAAAGTTTCAAATAAGGTGTTGCTCTTAAATAATTGTCACATTTTTCTTTGCTTCAGGATTTTCACAGGTTCTACCAGACTGGATGGTAATGCAATAGGTGAGTCTACCAATCAAACTACATACTGTATTATTCTTACTCCTCCAACCAAGGGTACTTTCTGGCTATTTTTTATCATCATGAGTCACTTTGCCCGTACAAAGCACCTTTTCTTCAATCATTGCCATCTTTTATCTATTTGGCAGTTGATTTTGTGCGCTGGCTGTGTGCTGTGTCCATGGATGAGCTGGCCTCACCCACACACCCACGTATGTTCAGCCTGCAAAAAATAGTCGAGATCTCCTACTACAACATGGGCCGCATCAGGCTGCAGTGGTCCAGGATTTGGGAGGTTATCGGAGACCACTTCAACAAGGTGGGTGTGGATTGGTCACACCAGCGATGGAAAAGCATGTTCTCTGTCAAGCATTCGCTTTGTGTCTTATTATGGGCTACAGGCGTAATCTTAGGTTCTCAAAGCACAGGCATAATTCAAAAAAAGAAAATGAGCTAAATAGTGTTAATTGATTATTGATCGTCCCAATGGCCAAATCTTGAGAATTTGTTATCTTCCTCTGCCTAGAAAAGAAAAATTGAACTGCACAGCACTGTTTTCTTCCTCTACCACCTTCTGTTTTACAGTATGACTCACTGATAAACGCAAATTGCTGCCAGAAAAGCTTTCTGGCATTTTGGTATTCAAGGACACATCCCTCACAGAGACTCAGCTTCTCACTGAGTAGCTGCAAACTGGATTTGGCTTGTGTAAAATCAAATCTTCAAAGTAGTCACATCATGTTGGAAAGTCGATCTTGAGAAATTTTTTTTTCCTCCGCTGCAGGGAGAAATGTCTTGTTTTTCAGTGGCACGTCTTACTGAAGGAGCACTTCGTTTCTGAAAAGCCGCACTTGTTTTTAACAAAATGGTTAATAATATGTTTAAAAGTCGGCGTCATGTTGTGTTTCAATCTGTGCAGGTTGGCTGTAATTCCAATGAAGATGTGGCAATTTTCGCAGTGGACTCTCTGAGGCAGTTGTCCATGAAGTTTTTGGAGAAAGGGGAGCTGGCCAACTTCAGGTTCCAGAAAGACTTTCTGAGACCTTTTGAGCACATCATGAAAAAGAACAGGTAAAACAAAACAAAACAATCATCTACGTTTAGTGCTCATGTTACATGTTTTATGTAAATGGTTGGTGCTAATACAAGGCCTGCATTGTTACTGTGGGTGCTTACTGTGTCAGGGCTGCTCCTCGCATAGCTACATACAAAGTCCCGCTCCCCTCCTCATCTGTTACTTCTTTTCATCCTCTCTGTGCGCCTGTCTGACTCTTGTTAGCAGCGAGTAAGCACGTTGTTTGGTTGTTCAGCAAACCAACGTTTCAACTGACCCATTTCAGTCAATGGATTCATGAAAAAGCCTTTTTTTTTACCCTGTTTGGCCCAAATCTGTCTGAGTGACATCTGAACAGCTATCAGTTTAAAATGAGTTGGATTTTGCTGGTGTAGACATCTTTGTGCAGCACGTCAAAAGGCAAGCCGCTTCACTGCAGCGCACTTTTCACCGAGTGTTAAGTATAATCCACCCACAGCTCGAACAGGTTGAGAGCTTCGACAAAGAGGAGGTGGCAGACAGCCATGTAAACCCTGGAGCGCAGTGTGTCCATTAGACTCACTCATGCTATCCTCCTCTGTATTGTGTGTTTGTGTATGTGTAATGCTAAGTGGAGGCAGAGCCGTTCTCTCATTCATAACTACTGAACAATTAAGAGAGCTTTTACTATGGCAACGGTTGCTGTAAAAACCCATCGTGCCAAGTGCTGGAATAATGATTCCAACTGAAAATGGGATGGAGATTATTATCAAGAGCTTTTTAAACTAATTGACATAAATGAAGATACGAGTTTCCTTATTTTTAATTGATTAGCTCTTGTTACTTTCCATTTCCTTCGGCACCTCTCTTTTCATCTCCTCTTTGATGCCTCTTCCACCCTCTGTATCCACTGCTCTTCTGTCTTCCAGGTCTCCCACCATCAGAGACATGGTGGTGCGCTGTATAGCTCAGATGGTTAATTCCCAAGCCGCTAATATCCGCTCAGGTTGGAAGAACATCTTCTCGGTCTTCCACCTGGCTGCGTCAGACCAAGATGAGAGCATCGTCGAGCTGGCCTTTCAGACAACTGGCCACATCGTCAGTAAGTCCGACACACACACACACGATAACAGCTTGAATTGCAAACTTGCTATTTTATTTTGTTGCTCAGTTCTATTTATTTAGTGCTAAGTTGCATTTGATCTCAAAGTCTCTTCTTTCTCTCCCCACTCTCTCTAACCCCCGTGCCATTCTGCCTTAACATCCCTCTGTCCGTCTCCCAGCGAATGTATTTGAAAAGCACTTTGCGGCCACCATTGACTCCTTCCAGGATGCCGTTAAGTGTCTGTCAGAGTTTGCCTGTAATGCCTCCTTCCCGGACACCAGCATGGAAGCCATCCGCCTCATCCGACACTGTGCCAAATACGTCTCAGAGAGGCCACAGGTCAGCATCAGTCCAGTTTATTACTTACTCTGGAGATATTATGTGCAGTGTCCTAATTTTCATGTGAGGAATAAAGTTGAATCCATCCATTGACTTAACTGTACTGCAGATTAGATAGATGATGAGTAATATTGGTTTGTTGTAGTGATTAGCCAAGGCTGTGATAGGAACGAGAACAGTACCGCTCCCTTTTCTGTATATTAGACATATTCTCTCTTATCCTTGAGTCAAAGAGAGGAATAATGGTGAATGAGAGAGCGAGTGTCTATAGTGCATGTGCAGTATGCGTGGAGATGTGTATTTGTGTAGGAGGGTTAATTCTCTCCTGAGGCAGCGATGGTACAGTGGTGAATCTGTTTCTTGTTTCTCTGGCAGGCGTTCAAAGACTACACGAGTGATGACATGAATGTAGCGCCTGAGGACCGTGTGTGGGTGCGGGGTTGGTTCCCCATTCTCTTCGAGCTCTCATGCATAATCAACAGATGTAAACTGGATGTCAGGACCAGGTATGTGGGATTTACTATTCCCCTGCAGTTTAATCAATTAGAATGGGTGTGTTTAATGACCAGTTCTTTATAGTCTAAATAAAAAAAACTGTAAAGCCAGAAAAAACTGTGTAACTTCTTCTGTGTTACAAAAAAGCAAATGTCAGCTGTAGTACCAAGGAACAGATGAGTGTGTGTGTGTCTATGTGTGTGTGCGTGCATTTCCCAGGGGGCTGACAGTGATGTTTGAAGTTATGAAAACCTACGGGCACACTTTTGAAAAGCACTGGTGGCAAGACTTGTTCAGAATTGTCTTCAGGATCTTTGACAACATGAAGCTGCCTGAGCAACAGACTGAGGTATGCTGGACGTCTTACAGTCCAAATAGCTGTTTCGCATCCTGTGTGTGTTCAGAACTGTTCATTACAGTCTTTAATCTCCAGCTATATTGTAGTTTTTGTTCTCATGTGAATAGAAACAGTTGTCACCACAGTTGTTTTGCGTCTTCAGAAAGCAGAGTGGATGACCACCACCTGCAACCACGCGCTTTATGCCATCTGTGATGTCTTCACCCAGTACTTTGAGTCTCTCAGTGACGTCCTGCTGGATGACATTCTGGCTCAGCTTTACTGGTGTGTGCAGCAAGGTGAGTACACAACCATTCTTGTCTCCTGTCAGGTTTTTGTTGAAGACATATGCAGCATGACGATGTCCAGAGGTGTCGCTGTTGGATGTGTGTGGTTAGTGTCAGGGTCCAGACAGTGGTAGAAGGAATGAGACGTGAAGGAACAAGCATTAAGACCGTTACTGGCAGTAGTTTTTAAGCGGCCTTGGCTGAATTTGCAGACTGCCTCTGAGCTTTTATGTGCTGCATCAATACTGGTCCTACACTTCTCAACAGATGAAGGTGAAACAAGTGATCGATGAATGTGTTTCGGGATTGTTTACTGGACTAGCTACAACATTTTAGCAGACTTTATATAGCAATACATGTTGCTATAAGTAAGTCACTCCCATCTTTTTTTAATTTGCACCTCCCTTGTCTGTTCTTCCTCTACTTGTCCTCGTCTTCCTCATGCATGTGTCTGTAGATAATGAGCAGCTTGCCCGTTCAGGCACCAACTGTCTCGAGAATGTGGTCATCCTGAACGGAGAGAAGTTTTCTCCAGAGACCTGGGACAAGACATGTAACTGCATGCTGGACATCTTCAAGACCACCATCCCGCATATGTAAGCCTCGGCACGGCCTCCTGCACAGTATCGAAGTGTAATTGTGTGTGTAAAACAGGGACAACTGAATAAACGTGATAAGTAGGATTACACTGGAATAAAATATATAATCCTAATGTTTTGTGTCGTTTTCCACAAGTGCAGTGAATTTCTTACGTAGACTGATTCTTAAAATAGAAACCAAACAGCAAGTTTATCAGCAAGTAGAGATTTATGTTGACTACAGTAAGTTAAGATGTTGTTTAGCTGGATAGATTATCCATAGTGTAGTAATTTGTAATTATTGTGCAAGTTGGCAGCTGTTTGTCGTTCTGTGTGAGAATTAAAAGGATTTCTTGAATGAACTCTTCTCCCATTTGTCAGGCTGTTAACATGGAGACCAGTAGGAGCAGACGGAGAACACATAACAGCACAGGGCCTCTCAGACAAACAGCTGGTGAGCAAATACACTATTTCTCTATTTTGCAGATGAATGAATTACTGTTTGTTTTGCTAATTGTATGTGTTCAAGTCAGTTTTCTGATCTTGACATATTTCTGTCTTTTACATGGCTCTTTAAGAATTTTATTGGAGACAAACATTTCCCAACATTTCTGTCTCTCCTGTGCTCCTTTCACATTGTTTTCATTACATACATAATTTATACACATGTCTTGTCATTGATAAATTTAAAGTAATATACATGCTGATTTTCTCCTTGACTCTCAGGACTCAATTTCCCAGAAGTCTGTGGACATCCAGTCGCGCTCTGATGACCAGCATTCCCTCAGCAGTGCTGATAGGGCTGCTGTGGACCGTCGGCAGAGTCAGTACAGTTCAGCCTCCGGCATGGGTGAGGACGGCTCCAGGAGCAGGACCCCAACAAGTAAGAGTGTTACTACTACTAGTATCTGTCTGTCTGTGAATGTGTTCTGATTGATGTTTACGTGTACATCCCACAGAAGTCCAGGAGCAACGCTTATTCTCAGCATTGCTGATAAAGTGTGTCGTGCAGCTGGAGCTGATCCAGACCATTGATAACATCGTGTTTTTTCCTGCCACCAGTAAGAAGGAGGATGCAGAGAACTTTGCTGCTGCTCAGGTACAGACAGCTTTGGTTCAGTGGTTCTGTGGTCACTAATCAGTGGTTTTGTTTTCAAAGCTTGCAAGACCATGTTAGTTTAACATTGTGCATCAGCTTAAAGTAGTTTTCATTTCAACGCTACCTGATTAAACAGAAAGATGTTTGTCGTGTGTGCATTTTTGAAGCGGGATGCTGTGTACACAGCACATGCACCAGTAGAGACACAGGACCAGGGCATGTATCGCTACCTGACCTCCGAGCAGCTCTTCAAACTGCTGGACTGCCTGCTCGAGTCACACAGCTTTGCCAAGGCTTTCAACTCCAACAATGAGCAGAGGACCTTACTTTGGAAAGCAGGTGGGGCAACCGACCACTGTCTGAATCTAGTTCCTTTGCTTTTGTGCTGTTGCCAGATGTTATGCATGTGTGGAATAGTGGAAGTGGACACTGAGGCATCACACTAGAAACATCTAAAATGGGATTTTAACTGTGTGTGTGTGTGTGTGTGTGTGCATTTTCAAGGTTTCAAAGGAAAGTCAAAGCCCAATCTGTTGAAGCAGGAAACCAGCAGCTTGGCGTGTGGCCTGCGCATCCTGTTCCGTATGTACACAGATGAGAGCCGCCAGGGCGCTTGGGAGGAGGTCCAGAGACGACTGCTCAAGTAAGGATTCAGCACATAAAGCATTCAACACTACTGTCCACATCTACTATGAATCGAATAGTGTAGTTTTTTTTTTTCTCACTGTCAACTACATTAGCAGGAACAGAGGAGGTCCAGTAACCCTAAATACTCATTAGTCAATTGTTGTTCAGCTCAGTGCGATCTGCCTTTCTACAGACTCATTCACAATTATCATTTTAACTGAGTAAACCTATGTCTAATGACTGAACTCTAGTTCTATCTGCACAGACCTAGAAACGTGCTCTCACTTTGACAGGTTTCATGAAGTCATTGGTTCTTTTATTGGGATTTTGCAATGGAAACAATGATTCAAAACTTAACATTGTCAGTGTGTCAACGTGCATAGACACATTTCTGCAAAAGGTTTTGGGGCTGATTATGTTTATAATTTCAAATATTTGATCTTCCTTTCTTGTTATTTTAAATTCGTAGACATTCCGAGGAAAATGAAAACATACACAAATGATTATAATAATACAGACAGTCATTGTGGGCAGTTTCTGATTATTGAAAATATCCTTTTACCGTCATCTGTTCAGCATCAGTTGATTCCATATCCATTAGCTTTTTGCCAAAACATGTCAAATATTAAAATGTGCTGATTATAATTAATTCAGTCTAACGCTGCTCTGTGTGAGTGCATGTCAACTGCGTCGAGGAACGTCGTCAGTCAGACTGGGGTTAACCCCAAAGACATCTCTCACACATTCGCCATCACTAGCTCTAATGTGGGAATGAAGAAATCACACTTCTCCAGGCAGAAACGTCAATAGCCACCTCTCCGAGGGGAGAAATGAAAAAAGACCTTGTGAGAGGGGAGGGCTGTTTTAATGTGATTATCTACACTTAAGGTAAAGGTACAGCACGCACACAGCTTGGCATTTCTCTGAAATGAATGCCATAGTGCTGTGTAGATCTAAAGGAAGCAGCACACTGAGGCTCCATTGTTCAGTTAGCACCGCTGTCACTGCTGCGTCTTTATTCAGTGTCTATAAGCAGCTGTCACCTCAATTTTCTCCCTGCCTCAGCCTCATATTGATAATATCAAGACAAAGCAGAATCATTGCCTGTTCATCGTACTCGCATTCGTTATTAGAGAGAGCATGAGAAAGGAAAGGAGGAGGAAAGGTGGAGACTGCACATGGGAATGGCTCAGAAATCCTCATTTGAGACGCCATTATGTGTCATCATGTGTGTATTTTGTGTTTCTTCCCTCTTCCTCAAACACACCTCATCAAGGCTCACATTTATTATTAAATGACCTACAGTGAGGACACTTGAACCTTTAATGAGTGCAGGGTGCAAAGCAGATTTGAGAGACAATAACGTCACAGAGAGTGGAGTGCAAGGGAGCTGTGATCGTGAAGGAGGGAGGTGAAGGAGATAAGAGCGAGATGAATGGCTAGCAGAGGGTGTTGATGTCAGAAGGGGGCTGCGGCGTTAGAGGAGACAGGTCAAATGTCAGTCCTCATTCTAAAACTGAGAAGGAAAATGTCTCATTGTTGGCATAATAGCATCAGTCAGCAGCTTTAATTTGTAGTTACTGAGTTAAAACAAACCACCTCACCCAGCAGTTTTTCACCTGATAAGAGAGAGAAACACAAACTGGAGAATATTAGAGCACAACACAGCTCTTTAAGGTCCGTCTTTATGCTTATTTTTAAATCTTTCTCTCATAATATCTGTATTGTATCTGTATCTGTGCTGTAGTGTGTGCAGCGAGGCTGTAGCCTACTTCCTGGCTCTGACCTCAGAGAGCCACAGAGAGGCGTGGACAAACCTGCTGCTGCTCTTCCTCACCAAGGTGCTAAAGATCAGTGATGAAAGGGTAAGCACACTTCAACTAAGACTGATATGTAAAAATGATGTGCTGTATGAGGTGACATTAAAGGTGTAAATGGAGCAGAGTGCAGTGTTCTATGTCTGATTTGTCTCTTTGTCTTTAGTTCAAGGCTCATGCATCCAGATACTACCCTCTGCTCTGTGAGATAATGCAGTTCGACCTGATCCCAGAGCTCCGAGCTGTTCTAAGAAAGTTTTACCTGCGGATCGGCATTGTCTTTAACATTGCACAACTGCCTGAGCCTGAGCCAGAGCCTCAGCCGACGCCTGTAGAGCAGGAAGCAGACACAGAGGTTGGAGAAGAGGCTGGGGAGGAGGCCCAGTGATGCTGCACCACGAACAGCCTGGAGCACAGGGCTACACTTAGGGCCTCCTCCTCCGACTATTGTGGCTACCCTGTGGCTTTGTGTGGCCTTACAGTCGCCTGTGTGGTTTACGCGGAACATTTGACTTAAACAACTGATAATCAGTCAGCTGTTTGCCACCACCTACCCACACCCTTAACCACATGAACACACACACACACACACACACAACCCAGACAGCGTACTTTATATCACAACGAAAACAATAATGTCTTGCACATGGTGTAGCCTCCACTTGATTAAACTACTGATAAACAACTGACAGTCAACCATATCTCTGATCTGCTCAGAAGGAATATATTTCAAAAAAATGTGTGCTTCTTACTGTATATTTAAAACATTAAGAATGACTGGTTTCGACAACATGCAAAAAGACATATTCAGTAACTATGAAATGTGGCATTTGTCACATGCTGGTAATAATGGTCTTTCTGTCTGCACCGCAGATGGTAACATTAGTATTGATAGCCTCTTGGATGAAACTAGTTGTACAGATCTGCTGTTATGTAATATAATCTTATAACACTAGATTTCATTTATTTTTGTTTGTTTGTTTTCTTTTCTGGATTTGCTGCACTTGATCTCTTTATTGAATGCACTGGAGATTTTACTTTTGTGATAATTTATTTGACCGTACTATCTCCTGCAGATTGTCCTATACAATATGATTTGTAATTGAACGAGACCGTGGAAAGCGAAGGGTTAAATTATTCCATTTTATATGTTCTTAAGTTTTTAATGGAAATGGATTATAACTGGGCTTCTGAAACTGGAAGACAAGAAAGGCACCTGACGCTTGCTGCTTTTGAGTCACTAGTCTGTTTTCATGTTTGAGTTTAGGTTTCACTTGTGTACAAAATCAAAAGTTAATAATATATTTAATGTTTTTTTTTTCTTTGGTTTGGGGGAACGTTAAATGTATAGAGAAAATGACAGATGTTAGCTGTGCTTTAAGTATGAATGGGACGCATTCCTGCTCATGGATGTAGAAAACAAAATGTATATGATACAGCAATGTAAAGTTTTCTATGTCGCAAAAAAGATTATGTACAACTTTCTGTACAATACATCATCTGGCATTCTAATCAGGTTCTAGGTCAATAAAGTTTTTGAACTTGGTTGATTTGAAATGCTGAATCACTGACTTCTAAATCATATAACTCTAGCTGTCTACACTACTGACCAACCATGACAACATTAGACTAACAACATTTATTATAAAAAAACGAACTCTCTGGTGTATATTTATAATTAAGATAACTACTGTACATTTTACATATAGTTGTGGTACATTCACAGCTATGTCCCTTATGAAACTTTCATTGGCTAAATATAAGCTGATTAATTCACATTTAACATGTAAGGCAGAAAGTGATCTCACAGTACAGATATTTGTTCATATAAAGTCACCACATGCATTGACGCAGAACGAAAACATTTCCTATCCTTGGAGACGAGCTGATGGGAGCTATGTGATGCGATGTGTCAGCCAGGGCAAAGCATCCATCCTGCAGTTTGGCCTCGCTCTACTACCAGAGCGTTTTACAGCATCGGAGGTGCCAGGCCGCAGCCAGGGCTCTGTGGCGACAGTCTCCATGGAGACGTGCCTCTCTAGGGCTGAACGCAGAGACAAGGTATCCGCTTCATCCCCAGACAGCCCCTCTGGAGAATACAGAGACTTAACTATTACACCTTTCTTTAGGAAAGCTGCCTAAAGTAACATTTAATAGACTGTAACTGTTTATGATTCATCAGTTACACAGTCTTTTGTCCAAAGCTGTCTGACTAAGAGTGACGCTTATAAGGAAGAATCGTACCAAAGCCCTGTCCAGGTCACCTTGCAAATGAAGTTGCATACACTGAGACGTAGACAGATTTAACAGGGTGCTCCAGACCTCTTTTATTAAACCACTGCTCACCTCCATTCCTTGTTCCTATGTTCTTTAATCTTTTAGCTTATACAAAAATTTGGTAAATGTAAAATGCTTTTCCCCACCTGATCTGCCATTTTGTTCTCCAGCTTGAAAATCTTTTCTCCTGATATGGTGCTGATGCTGAGCTCTGACCTCACCATTCAGACTGTTTAAGGACTGAACATCTGACTGGATGCCACGCCCCCTCTGATTCGTCTCTCTCTGCTGATGAACCTGCTCCTCACGTGCCTCACCACTGTAAACATCTGACAAAGCCAAAAGTCATTCACCATGAACCTCTTTACAGCTGGGTGGTGTTTTGAGACTTTGAAACAACTGAAATAATGAAAATAAGACCACAAGTCAGTCCACTCAGCAAAACTTTGACTGAAAGAGGCGATAAAGAAAACAGTAGGTGATAGCACTGCAGCAGGCACACACAACTGGCACTATGATATCGCTAACCTGCAGCTGGCATGGGCACCTTACACCTGCACAGGGGCATGTGCCAGAGTTAGCCTGGCACAGAGAAAAAGAGGTATGTCAGCCTGGCTCACACACTGTTTTAGTGTGGTATTGTGAGGGTGCGTGTACCTGACCACTCAGTCATTTTTATAGAAAATGTCTGAAGCCTTAAAAAAAGAAAAATCCCCCAGTGTGTGGTGTGTCTCCACTGATGTAAACACTTTCTTCCCACTTGAAAGAAATATAAAAGAGGAACAGTTTTTACAAACAGACCATATTTACCCATAAAAGTAGTCTCAGATGGCAACATGGAGCCTCTGTGGATGAAGCGCCCAGGTTCTTTCCTCTGAGACAAGACATAAACAAGCAAACAGCAGTAAAAGATCTACACAACAGTGACTTGTCTTTCCTGTCAGAGAGTGTAAAATTAGAAAGTGATGACCACTCACAGCATAATAATGGCTCAGGTGCTGCGACGAAAGGTCTGTAAAGAAAGAGCAATTAATTCAAAAACACTCCAGCTTGACGGTGAAGATTCTTAGTCACCAGGTAAGGTTATCTGGACGCTGAGCCATGGCATCTGGACTTTCCTGTTAGGTCAACACTAATCCAAGTAGTTTCTTGATATTTAATAGTTACAACTCTATAATATCTACTCACTATAATGGTTACAACTTTATTATTACTGTCCGCCTAACAAGCATATTCAGGTCAGGTAAGAAGTGAAACCACTCTAGAGGATTATTCTCCCACCAACTTTCGTCAGACTCAAGACGATGCTTTTATTAGTAGTGAAATGTTTCGACCTAACAAGAAAGAAGTCCAGTTGCCATAGATCAACTTCCAGACAGTTTGAGTAGAAACTTGTGTCTGTTTACTGACCATGCTCTTCTTCCTTCTTCATACGTCGGATTTGACGTTGTTGTTCACGGAGAAGTACCTGCTGCTGGATGTCCAGACTTGGTGCATCAGTCGGAGGGTCGGGATACATGTGAAGGACCTCTTCACGAGATGCTGTGTCTGACAAATGCAAAGATAAGAAGACTAAGCTCCTTTGCTGTTTGAGGTATTCTCAAATGTCTGTGGTGCAGTTGCTGACTAGATGTACAAGAGACATTAAAAGAGAACCAACAAATTTTCATGTGCGTTTATATTGAAGTTTCATTATTGAATAAGTCATTTTATTATAAAATAGTATGTCTTCATATCTTTCAGACCCCTGCGTTAACTTGGTCTGGGAACACATCCAAAGTCTTTCCTTGGTTGCATGCATTACATTCTCTGTTTGTGCTGCCAAACTGCTTGTCACTGATGGACGCCTCCTATGACCGCACGTGATTAAAGTTTCATTGTGGCTAGAGGGAGACAGAGGATGGGTGAGGCTTTGGGTAGTACATCCCATCTGGCAGTGCCTGGCTGGTTTAAGACCGCAGTGATCCTGGATTCTCGTCATTACAACAACACCATGACAAGCAGGCGGTTATAATAGTGTCCCTCAGCAACCTCCTCAAAACTAGAAACGTGGGTTGGCTTAGATTGTAGAAACAAAGTGAGCCAAGCTAAATTAAAATCAGTTCAGAGAGAAAAACTAATGTGTCATTAAAGGATGATGCTCAGGTCATCATTATTGAATGGCATAATTAAGATGAAGTAGAGCCGAAGTCAAACATTTGACCTTTGCAAAAAAGTAACCATTAGAAAATGTCTTACTCCACTTTCAAAGTACATTGTATGAGCTCTTCTTGCAATAATGATTACTTGATACCCGAGGGTCAGGGAGTGTAGATCACACATAGACCACATAGAACTGACTCAGGTGTTTTTCTTTCTCAGAGTTCATGAAGGGTAATCTGATGGTAAGTAAAAACATTTCTTCAAGAAATGAAACCTGGGTAAATCAGTGAATGCAACTTTGATTACCCCTGTTCTTAAGCTGGTTGAACTCCCTGATGTTTTGCATGTTAACATGTGCAGTGCCAGAGTAAAGTCTCCTGGTTGATGGCTGGTCAGTTTGCTTGTGCACTGATTGAGAGTCATCCATTTTGGGTCGTCCCCTGCGCCTGGGGAACAGAGGAAAAGTACACTTTAAGCAGAACAACTACCTTTAATAACACAATCAACACAAAAGCTTTTTAGAAAATACGGCATTAGTACATGATCCTGAATGCTTTCCAACTGTGCACAATGATTAATGCAATCAGTTCCACTAAGTTAAGTAAATCGAATAAATATGTATTTTTTAAACAGTAAGGGCACAGCACCTGGTACCAGTTTATTTATTTATTTATTTATTTATATATTTTTTTTGTACCGTAACTAAAGAAAAGCCTTGAAACTGGCACCAGTTCAAAAGCATTTCTCCTTTGATTTGCGTAGAACTCATTTTAATATAATTGCTTGTTAAACATTACAATCATTATAATCCTTTCTGTGGGTTCATTTTACAATATTTATATGGTTGAAAATGCAGAAACATGTCCCACCGAAATGCACTTAAGCAACATTTTGAATCCCCTTTGAATCCGACCTTGCTGCTGACCCTGCTGATTTTACAGGGTGAAGACAGATGAAAATTCCCTTTTGGACATCATACTGTTACATTACTGCAGTAATGAGTCCCCGAAACAAATCTGAATTAAAATAAGGAGATAGCCTATTTGACCTGGGTCACTTTGATTAGCTCGGAGCACAAGAGAGACTGGCTAAATGTGAACAGCAACTCAGCCATTTAACGAGACAAAATTAGTATTGTGACTTTGACTTAATGCAGCTAGGGCTGCCTTAGGTGAAATAAGACCTTAAGGGACTAGAGCACATCTACTAGGATCTCTAAATTGCATATTTTTAGCCAGGAAGGAATCCCATTAATCTGGATATAAAATGCAACACTTTAGACAACACATTGACACCACTGTGCAGTGGTGTCTGATGGTAATACCTGTTTGGAGGAGTGTAGTGACTCTCCTGTTGGTCTGTTTTGCCCAGCTGTGCTTCCATTTGATTCTTCTCTTTCCGCAGGTACCAGCGAAGGGCTGACAGCTCTCTGATCACTTCCTGGTGACCATCTTAAGCAAGCAGAGGGAGTAAGTGAAGAGACAAGGATGAGAACAATAATTGTGGCAATTTGACTTGTGTAGAGGTGAAGGTACATATAACCCATATCAATCTTACCTTGTAGTATTTTTGCAGGAGTTTGTCGGTGGCGTGGTGCTGACACAGAGCGCTCCTGTTGTTGAAAGTTAGCATGATTTTTTATATTTGAGATTTTCACCATAATGTGGAAATATTTAGATCCATTACTAAGTGACCTACAGTCCTGGTGGAGAGTTGGCTTGCAACAGAAGAAGGTCTTGAGACCACAGGATTTGTCTGCTTCTTCAGCAAAGTTGGGATGGGAGGAGATGGCTCTCTCTGCAAATTTGTAAGGAGCATCACATTTCCTGACCCAGCTGTTTAATTAAGCTCCACATTACACTAACAGGTTTACTGTACCTTATAACTCTGTGTTGCCTTTTTTTCTTCAATGTCCTTGGGACTCTCAGGAATCGTTTTCTCAACCTCTTGTTCCTGCCTCGTCCTCTTTTCCTCTTCCTGCCGATGTGTTTTAGGTTCACGGATCCAACCTTGGTTCTCCAACCTTTGCTGTAGACGTGTAAAGAAAACTGGTTAATGGGTTGAGTTTCAGGAGATTCCTCTCACTGCAAGAAGGATGAGGAATGATGAAGCTCTCTGTATCAAAGAGTTGAACTTCTCACCTCAATCTTCTTTTGTTTCCTTTGCTCCTCCTCATATTCTCGCTGTATGCGAGCCCTTTGCTCCATCAGCCTTTTCTCTTCTTTCTCCTCCTCAATCCTCATTTGTTCTTTCTCCTCTGCCTGCTTTCTCTTGTTTTCCTCTATCTGTTGGTATAAACATTTGTTTACAAAGTCTTCAAAGTACTATGAAGAGGTTATAACCAATATAAACTATTCGGATTTCACTTAAAAAGCATTTTATCTTTTTCTTCATCAGCGCCTTTTGTCAGCATCCAAACCGTTTCCTTCATAGACTGAGGACTGACATCTAGGACCTACCTGTTGTTTCAGGGCTTCTTTGTATCTTTCCTGCATGTCAAGTTGCTGGGGAGTTGGCAGATCACTGAAGCCTTCAAGAACAAGTAGGGCAGAAGGTAATTCAACTCTAAAGAAAGGCATTGTGTATAGTGCACACAGAGATGCACACAATAAAAAATGTTTAATAGAACTTTGTCACATTCACTCAGACAGTCTGAACACTACCTGATTGCCGATGGGAACGGGGAGTCCTTGTGTCACTACTGTTGACCACAGGATTCCTATACGACTCCTCGTTGATCTTGTGCATCTGATTCAGGTCGCCTGATGGTATGGAAACTTAACAATTAGTATTTATCGTTATAAATTATAGCAGTAGATCCGGTTTAGTAAGGCAAAACCCAGCTTACTAAAAAGGTTGCCTTTTTGGTCTTTAATTGGAGCACCTCCCCCACTTCTTCCCCAGGGATTGTATGCCATCATCTCAGCCTCTATCTTGGCATCATATTGTGTCTTCTCTTCCTTCTCTCTTCTATTATGCTCCTCTCTTTCTTTGATCTGGACACAAGGAAGGAAGATTGATGCAACTACATGTTTGCCTGGTAGTCTTGGATAAGTGCATTTCTTTTTCTATTGTGAAATGATGACTACACAATTTGGTATCCAACTGTCAAAGCGGTCTATCCCTGTGCTGCTGTCTCTTTTGACCCTCTGACTGACTTACCAAACCTCCACAAACATTCAAACAATTAACAGGCCTAGAAGATAGTGCTACAGCTCTGCCTGTTTGCCTCATTCTCTACCGTGAGTCTAACCCTTTTGCAGTATGTATTTATGCAAATTAGTCTGTGCATAACTGGGATTGGTGCCAGAGATGCACACACTCACTCCCTTGCCCGCCTACTACTCTGACTGATTGGACTGGCACTCCAGTCCTGCGCTCAAGTAAAGCTACAGCAGTCTTGTCCTCAATCTTTCAAATCTGTAATCAGTTAGTCTGGATGACTGATTTAACGCAAGCAGTATGTCACTGTATCTCCCAAGCCTGTAGTCACTAGTTAGAGCCAAAAGCCTGTAGTCACTAGTTAGAGATTACTGGTAACTTTATATTCTGTAGATGTATTGTTTACAATGCAGTCCTTTGCTACCTGTAAACTGGGTCAGGTTTTAGTAATCATATAAAACCATAAACACACTTGCACGTAAGTTACAGTAAATTATTAATTAATTATTCCCTTTTGTAGCTTCCCTCTGTGTTATTGCAAATCAGGGATTGTTTGGATTTGTACATTGGACCACATGCACCCCAAGCAAGAATAATTTTGTAGACAAAAACATATTGCTTTTCTAATTTGTGAAGGTAGTTATTATATTGTATATTATATTGCATAAATAAAGTTTGAAGTGTACTTATGCCAATCAGATGTCTTTTCATAGATTAGATGTGGTACCTGCCGTCTGAGTGCTTCTTGGTAGCTCAGTACACTTTCTCTCCTCTGCTTGGACTTGTCTGCAAGAGCTTTTCCAACATCCAAGGAAGATGCTGTGTGTTGATCAGTTGCTCTAGAAGCAGACAGTGTGACAAATGATGAGAAGGCATGTGTGGAGGAGGTACTGACAGACAGTTATTTGGCAGTGAGGGCCCTCTTCTGGAAGAGTGAAAACACGCTGTCACACAAGCTATCACATTCTGCTTAATGACTTTAAATTTTAAGGAAGAGGAGTTGTACACGTGTGGAAATTGTTTTAATTTAAGGACACTGAATTTATCATTAGAATAAATAAACTACAATTACAATTACTAGGATAGACACTGACTCAGTGTGGTCACTGGTTCTGAGAGGAGGTGGTCTTTGGGGAGGGCTGTAGAAATTCCCAGACTGCTGCGCCCTTGTAGACAGATCACCTAATGAAGAAAATAGAGAAATACAAAATAAGAAATGCCCAATATTTAATGGTTTTATCACCTATCTGTTGCCACACTCTGCCAGTTTTTCTTTCCAACATTAACATCTATGTGAACCCGGACCGAAGCAGAAATTTGGCAGTAAGATAAAAATGCAAAGAAAATAAATGTAACCAGACAGACCAGCTGGATTGAGTAAGGTCCATCTGGATATGCTAAACTCATATCCAATAAATTGTATATCCCCTTAGAAATAAAATCAGTTCTGCTGTAAAATGAGATTTTATGACGGGCTATGCCAAGTCCTCTTGGCCATTGATATGGTGATAAAGTAGCTCCATAATAAATGGTAATAGTTCTCTACACAGAGGTCTAAGAGTTTGTTTAAGGCAATGTGAATTACCCCCATTTAAGGTGAAACTGTAAAGTCAGTTTACAATGTGACTATGGAAACACTAACGCAGGTATGAATGTACACTACCCCTTTATTACTTGAAATAATTGTGTCCAGCTGTCCAACACATGATATAGTATATTTGCTGTTTTTAACCTCCAAGCAGCCACTGGTTTTTGTTCATATGACTAACACAGAGTTGAAACTTACAGGCCGATTATCAGTCAGGACTTAAATATACATTACTATAAAATTTTATGCAACTTTTTATAATGTCAGTGAAGATTCTCAGTCATCCAGGTGAAGTTATCTGGAAGTTGAGTCTTGGCAAAGAAAGAAGTCCAGTAGCCATGACTCAACTTCAAGATAACTTTTTATAATTTTCTCTAACACCTGTAAGTAAGTAAGGTAGCAGTAATGCTAAGTATACAGAACATCCAGTAATAGGCAAAAGAGTAAAAACATTTCTTAAAATGTACATTTTTCTATTAAATTGATATGGGTGTAAAGATATACTTTGATAGTTAGGAAGATGGGGCTCTAATGGATTTCTTGTTCCGTAGTAGTAATAGGCAGCATCAAATGGAGTAATGTAATTATTAGTTACACCAGGAGGTACTGAAGGAGGAAAACTTGCAACCCTGAAAAACAAAATCAGTGAAACTACAATGAATTAACAACAGTGTTGTTAAAATCACTTATATCCAAAAAGCAACAATGAACTACCTTGGGATGGCCATTTCTCCTAGCATGTTTGAGAAGTCTCTATGGTAGTCTTCAGTCAAGAAGTCCAGTGAGGGGACACCTTGTGGTGCTACTGCTCCAGGCCCACGTACTATCTTCCCTGTCAGCTGACTGAGAGCTGTGCCTGAGATTACCTGGGACCTTCCTTGGGGGCCTCCATGTTCTGTCTCTTCAATGGGTTTGCTATATTCACGCCTTGGATTTGGGGTTTTCCCTATGGCCTTTAGGTCTATTCCAGGTTTGGAAGAAATATCCCGTCTCCAGCTGTCATGTTGCTGTTTTTCAGCCCCGAATTGCTTAATACGATCCGGCTGGATGAGGTAATGCATCATGTAAAAGAGATTAACCAAAGGCTCAAGGTGGTGTTGTGCTAACACATCAAAAATAATATAATCATCATCTGTGATAGTGTACAGTAGAAGACTTGTTTATCCAATAACTGTGAAAAACATGGTAACAGCATTCATACAGTAATGAATGCAGTACTGTGATGAATATAATTATTTTATTACAGTCACATCACTGAATTGTGTAATAGGTTTCACAAACTATATGTTTTATCCCTATAGTTATGCCATTCTGCTACCTCTTTCTCGGGGTCTGTGGCTCCGGTGGCTGCAACCCTCAACTCAAGTTTCTTCTCCCTGAAAACAAATGCTGTTGCAAATCATCCCATTCTTTCTATCTTAGTAACTCACAGGCACAAAAATACTTACCTGATCTTGTTTTTCCGTTGTTCTGCAATTTGTTTCAGAAGCTCCTGTTTATACATTTCTTTCCTCATCTGAGAGACCGTCTGCTCTTCTGTCCTCCCTGCATAACAACATGTACATGATGGAGCTGAAATGTCAAATTCTACAAGTCAGTTTGTGTCCAATGATATTAGACTGGTAATTACCAATTAGTAGTCCAGTAGCAAACTCAGCTTTATCCTTGCTGGTAGCAGGTCTAGATCTCGTAGTGGCCCTCATGTTGTCTGGTATTTGCAGGCTATTGAACACATACACAGGCTGAAACCAGACACTCCACCAGATAAGCTTATACAATGTATAAGGGTTACTGCATAGCAATCAGTTCCCCTCTGAACCGCGCCCAGCTAGAATTGACATCATACACCACAGAGGTTGCCTGCAGAGCTTTCGTGTCTCTAATTCTGAGACAGAGCATGAAGCCTCATTCTCTAATCAATCTGCCTCCGTTTATTGACCCGGGGTAAGTAATTGTTTGTCTGGAGCTTGGCCAAGACTCACCCTCCATTACTGTGCCACATGTCAATTGTTTGTGGTAAAAACAAAAACCATAAACAATGACTTTCAATAGGATGTAAGAGAAGTGCTGAAGAGCAATAAATGAGAGAAAGGTATCAATTCCTATCTGATGTTACACTTACCTTGTATTGATTGAGAAGATGCATGTAAGGAGAATGTTATTGGCATCTCATCTCATAAGCTCATTTTGTCTTAGCATTACAATTCTCACATACAAATAAAATTTGCTTACTCTGACTTTAAAGTCCAATTATTATTGTTATGATAATGAACAGCAGTGGTCTCCACCTCTGTTATCTTATTAGGAGCTCTGTCATACAAACAGACATGACATGTGAAGAGTAACTATACCACTATGCCCTTTACTCCATGTAAATACAGAATACCTGTAGCTCAAAATCATACTTTGGAGCAAAAAACTACACCTGTTGGCTTTGTGTTCTCTGGTTCTCCATTCCTCACTAGACTCTGGTTCTGGGGTGTGTCTATCTTTTATCCACCTCTGTCTGAAATTCAGCTCTTCATCATTGTCTGTGATGATCTCCTCCTCAGAGGCAAAGGGCTCTTTTGGGTTATATAGTTGCCAACGCCTACGCCTCTGATGACCTGCATCCCAAGTCTTCATACTTTTTCCATTATCCACTGCCTCTGTCAGAGTGGCAGCATCTCTCTTTTGAGGGCGCTCCCTGTGAATAGGAGGCATGTTTGTGTGGGTATTGAGGATGGACAGAGGAGAAGTTAGAGAAGCATCTGAAGCTTGAACCTGTCCAAAATGAAAATGGAAGCCATTTACTTTATACCAGAGTGCTAAGAATGTTTTACAGTAAAGTTTTACTTTTCTATAAACAACAGATTACAATATAGAATAGCTGTTACTGCAGCAGTGTATCTAATAATCTGCTTGTTGGTTTATTGATTGTTCTATTTACCTCAGCCATTTCAAGAGGAGTTCCCCTTTTTAACCTTGTGATTTGAGCTTTATTCTGGAGGAAGATATTGTATTCTTTATTTCTCTCATCTCTCAGTTTTTCCTGTACGAGAAACAAATACAGAGTTAATTCACTTCCAGAATCTGTCTAGTTATTAACAATATTATGATATCTCATTTTTCCACGCGTCAGTTTAATTCTCTGTTAATCCCTAATTAACATATTTAAAACTGTCTTAAAACCTAAAGACTCGGACCTCAAGAAATTTTACAAACTATACATATGCACAAACAGTAATATACACTGTAGCAGTGTGTCTTTTTTAAATACTTTTTGTCTAATTAATACTTCACATACTTTCACCACACATTACAGTGGAATTAATTATAAGACCAGTTGTCACAAAGAATGCCATGAATCATATCATCATATCATAGTGGGGGCTTTATAATCTAACCATATGTACAATCAAGCTATTTTAAAGGATCGACCCAGGTGGGACTTGAACCCACAATCCCCAGCTCCGGAGGCTGATGCCTTATCCATTAGGCCACTGGGCCACCTCTATCATGCTTTGACAAGCTCACAACTTGGAAACAAAAGCAATTGTTATGAAACCTAAGGCCCCATACAATCAACAATTCCTATCAGCTGAAAGTGTAGCAGTATAGAAGCTCCAAAATTGTTGCCGTGAGCAAGTTACATCATGCCAGGAGAAAAGTTCCCATTTCAATGACCACTTCCTGTTATGTTACACAGACACAAACATAGAAACACACACATATGCTCACTCAAGTACCCAAATAGACAAACACACAGATACACACCTTGATGGATAACTTGTCATATATCGGTAGGGAGAGACCCTGTGGTTGTGAACGAGCTTCGCTAGTTTTATGTTCCATTTTCTGGAGAAAGAAAAGATAGTTTAAAAAAGATAATTGATGAATCCGCAAAATGCAACAGGGAGGTAACTTAATGAAACCAAAACATGTTTGAAGGATCTCTTAATTTCCAAATACAGTATCATCAGACCTTGGCAACATACTGTTTGTAGTCTAGTTGAAGCTCCTGCTGAAGTTTCTGCTTTTTCTTGTCATAGTCGGCTCCCAGCAACAAACTTAAGCCCAAACCTAGAAAACATTTAACATGTAACACATGGATAGGTAATGTTAGTATGATAGTATGTAACATCCTATTACTCAAAATAGAATCTATTCACACTTAGAGATTTGCACAATACCTCCATTTGGATCAGTAATCATTCTTTGTGCTGCTGATGCTGAAGGCATGTTTACATCATTGTTACCATGATCGGTCCCCGACTGTGGAAAACATCCACATAAAATACAAGTTAAAACCCTAATGTGCTAATTAATAGTTAAGTACGTAAATTTTCAAAGCAGTCATATTCTACATACCTCAATTTGCATGAATAAATGGTGAATTTCACATCAGTGCTGGTTTATTTCTGGTTGTTTCCCTCATGCTCTTCGAAAACAATGACTGACGATGTAATCACGGAAGGTGTGTATAATTACTGGTAAAAGAAATACATTACTTCTTCAATAACTCTGTCTACAAAAACCATACGCAACATTTCATCATATAATGTTCTTCCTATTTAAATAATATTCACCTCTACGGACCCAAACTTGACAAATGTTGTCCGGACTGCCCAATGTGGCGCTAAGCATCGCTCTGTTGCTAGGGGCAACCATGACACAAACGTTCCCCTTAGGAGATGCTAGCTAAGTTGCTAACGTTAACGCTAGTTGTTAATTTGTCTGACACGAACACCGAAAACAAACAAAGAAACATTTCTGAAACAAGTCAACTTGGTGTTAAACAGTTGTTACTTTCGTCAGTACTATTACTGTTGATCGCTAAAGCATTATTAACAATATAAATCCCAGTGGAGGTCAGCTAACTTTACTGATAACTAACCTGACGCTAATGCTGGTAATTAAGTACCAAGCAGCCTTAAATTAGTAGTTCATTGTACAATGCTGCTGCGTAGGTTTTGGGTTAATTGACAAACATTAACTGCATTTTTGTCGATTCGTTAAATATAGCAGCCCTCTCTGGAAGACTTCAGAGATAAAATCCCTCACGGGTCTTTCTGAACGGCGCCGCTAGATGTCAGTGCGTCCCCGACTGTTAGGCTTCGGCCTCTCCGGACGAAACCATGGCTTTCCCTGAGAGGGGTGATTGCGATTATTATAAGGTTATAGACACTGTAAAAATCGATCTAGTTAGAATAAAATTGTGATGCGTTATGTGCTTTAGCTTAGATATTAAAAATGTCAACTACCACAGAATAACATCAATGTCATATTAGTGTAACATAAAGCTAACGTCCCCCACGATTGCAATTGGGTGCATTGGTCTCACTCACTGTCATGGCTTCCTGAGACAGTGGACATTTAGCCGTGTGACGGTATCATAATAATTGAAGAATTACAATATTTCTTCGCTTATTAGAGTAGAAATACAGCTTCTGAAGTCTCGTTTTTTTGTGCACAGATAGGTCATCATGGCGGGGAGTAGCACTGCTCAGAAAACATGGGAGTTATCTAACAGCATGCAGGAAGTTCAGAGCATAGATGAAATTTACAAATATGACAAAAAACAACAACAAGAGATCCTCGCTGCAAAGCCATGGACAAAGGAGTAAGTACACAACAGTGAGGTACTAACTTTCGTGGTCGGATCAGATGTGTGTCGTACGTTATGTAGGAAAATGCTTTATTAATAGCTTGGTAGCTTGGCTCTAAACTAGCATAGCAGTTGTTTATCAGATTGTAGTACCGTTTAGCTAACTGTGTATGCTGTGCATTTGTCAGTGTACCTTTCCTCGACTTCACTGTATCTACTTAATATTATCTATATAATCCCCAAATCTTTTCCCCCACAGTCACCACTACTTCAAGTATTGCAAGATATCAGCTTTAGCCCTGTTGAAGATGGTGATGCATGCAAGGTCTGGAGGAAACCTGGAGGTGATGGGCCTCATGCTGGGGAAGGTAGACGGTGAAACCATGATCATTATGGACAGCTTTGCTTTGCCCGTGGAGGGCACAGAGACTCGAGTCAACGCCCAGGCTGCAGCATATGAATACATGGCTGCTTACATTGAAAATGCCAAACAGGTAAGATCTTGTCTTGATTTATGCTGTATCACTTCATCAGTAGGATAATAAACATGATCTGGCGGGTGTTCAGTATGCTGGATTAGTCAGAAGCAGACATCCCTCTCCCTTTTGTGCTTAAATACTTTCAAATGATTTTTCTATAATATTCACTGTATATCAATATTGTGTTAAGACATGTAATGTACAGTTATCTGTCTATATCCACATTATCACCCATTCTTGTCAACACCCACATTGTTCAGTATGGTCATTCATTTCTGTAAGAGGTTTAATTCAGATCATGGTACATATCACAGTATGCTTTCTGATATTTTTTTTACTTGGAATGCATTCAACATATTTTATTTCCGTTCTTTCAATTCTACTTATTTTAAGTGACGTAAAAAATAGTTAATTAACTGTGCTATTAGTATTCGTTTTGTTACATATAGACTGTAAGCAATAATGGTCAGTCGTTATTTTCTTAATACTGTCATTTTTATTGTTGAACATTAACTATGTGTAATCTCTAATCTCTCAGGTTGGCCGGCTGGAGAATGCTATCGGCTGGTACCACAGTCACCCAGGTTATGGATGCTGGCTCTCGGGCATAGATGTCAGCACTCAGATGCTCAACCAGCAGTTTCAGGAGCCTTTTGTGGCTGTTGTGGTAAGACAGGAAATGGAAAGAACTTTTAGTTCATGTCCAACATTTGGTTTACCATGAATACTAATTGCAGTCCATTAAAATAGTATTCAAGAAAGTAAGTCCTTTCCTTTCTAAGTATGGCAATACACATTAATGTGGGTGTAACTGAGAAGGGGGCAACCCTGTTGATGTATGTGCTGTAGGTTTCCATGTACCACAGATGAATATTCTGCTATTGCAACCACATATTCTATTTACACTTCATTTAGTTTAGCAGTTCTTAAATGCCATGGGCGTCATATAATTAAGTATGTATTTTCAGGGCACTGACAGCTATAGTAAAGGGTTTCTGGTGGCCAGATTTGAGTGCTCCCTGGAGGTTTGCATGACCCTGACTTTGTTTTCCTGTTCTACTGTATCTTGCTTCCTACAGATCGACCCCACTCGGACTATTTCTGCAGGCAAAGTCAACCTTGGCGCCTTCAGAACCTACCCAAAGGTAAAGTAAAGACTGTTATTACATACTATATGCTATGCTGTGGCATAACTGTAATATCAAAAAAATATATATACATATATATGCTGTTAATGTTTTCTGTTTCATTAGTTAATTCCTTATTAAAATAGGGTTTACCAGATTATGGTACAGAAAAGCCTCTTTGTGTTTTTCAGCTTTTCCTCTTTCTGTTTTCAGGGTTACAAACCCCCCGATGAAGGACCCTCAGAATATCAGACAATCCCTCTGAACAAGATTGAAGACTTTGGTGTACACTGTAAACAGTGAGTGTTTGTATATAGTATATTGCCATGCCGTCACTATATTGAATGCTTACATATTACAACATGCGGTGTATGTAAATTGGATTTTCAAATGTTTTACTTAATTGCACCACTCAAATGTTCTTTGTTGTGTATTTTACGATTGTATACTGTATGTAGCTCATGTCTTTGTTTTCGTTTGTTTTATTTAGGTATTATGCCTTGGAGGTAACATACTTTAAGTCCTCCCTCGATAGAAAGCTCTTGGAACTCCTTTGGAATAAATATTGGGTCAATACCTTAAGCTCCTCAAGTCTCCTTACGGTATGCAGCCAACTTCAAAAATCAAAATGCTTGCTAATTGTTTGACATTTTGATTTATGGTTAATTATTACACTATAACTCATAGAGACATGTGGTCACCAGCTTGTGATGTTGTGATTAATTGTAGCCTATTAGCAATGCTTCTTTGTTTATTGATTTTAGTAATAAGCTTAATTTAAAGTTTTTTTCACAGGGGAGATAAGTTGGACCCAACTCCAGTGGTACAGATACAGTTGTGGTTCACCATGGATCATCTCCTTTACCCCCAAAGTTCATTCTAAAGATTGAAAGCCCCTCATGTGAATTCCCATTGTGGTTGCAGTCACTCTGGCCCGAGCTTGACTAAACAGTCTAAATAGGCATCAGGCTTATCCAAACAGTTAGCTCTCTGGCATTCTGGATGAAGATGAATTGACTAGATGTCAAGAACGAGCTGCTCCACTGGTGACAGGCTTTGTCAGTTGCTACACTGTCACCCTAGTCAGGGGCCCCTTTTTCATTGTGTTTTAATTACCTTTTCCACTAAAAACACGGCCTCACCTTAAGCAAACTTTTCACTGATGTCTTTTCACTCACCTCAACATACAAAATGTTTCTACAGCTTTTTAGACACATTTGTTGCCATCCTGCAAATAATCTTGTTCTTTGTGAAAAATCCGTTTTGGCAAATTGTGCATGAGTTGTTTTTTGTGTGTGTGTTTGTTGGATGATCAGAACTCAGACTACACCACCGGCCAGGTGTTTGACCTGTCGGAGAAGTTGGAGCAGTCAGAGGCCCAGCTGGGCAGAGGCAGCTTCATGCTCGGGTTGGACACACATGACAGGAAATCTGAGGACAAACTGGCCAAAGCAACACGAGATAGGTAAATATTTATATTATATACAAAATAACTTTAATGTGAGTTTGATTTATTTATTCATGATAAGATCAATTTTGTCTACTCTCTCATTGCTTACTGTATATTATACATTCTAAAAAAATGTGGTTGATGGTTTTTATTTGCCAACTCAGCAGGCTAGTGCAGTTTTACAATAATAATAACAACCTTATCGTATATATGATATGTTGTTTTCATCACAAGTCAACAAATAATTTTAATTAAATTAGGCATGGGCAATTTATAATGTGAATTTTCAGAATGTTTGAATTCTTTTAAATGTTTAGTTTAGCACTACAACTAAGATTTATTTTACTATTGATTAATCTACAAATTTCTTTACTCAATGAATCAAACTGTAGTTTCCATAGAAAATGTCTTGTTTTATTTCACCAACAGTCCAAACCCTAAAGAGGTTTAGTTTACAGTGATCTAAAACGACAACAAAATTACTTCACTATCAAAATAGTTCCCAGTTAATTTTCAGTCAAATGACTAGTTGACGTATTTCACCTTCAGACTAATTTTATGTAATCTACTGGGTTTTAAAACATTCTGAATTATATATGGGCTGCCATGTAGCATTGATTAATTTTCCATTTTATAATTGTGTCTATGATTCAAACCAGCCTAAAGAGCTTCCAAACCAAACCTACTGGTCTGTTATTAATATTAGTTTCAGCTAATTCAAATTCAAAGATAGACGTAGTACTACACGACTACAAACAACACTTTCATTATTTATTGGTCTTGGAAAGCTGCTAATACAAGTGAAGATGCTCTGTATGCAGTTGGGGATGATTACTAATAAATTTTTGTTTCATTTTAGCTGCAAGACAACCATTGAGGCAATTCATGGCCTGATGTCTCAAGTCATTAAGGACAAACTCTTCAATCAAATCAACACATCTGCCAATTAAACCTGAACTATTAGCTGATTTAGATCTCTCTTGGAAATGTATTGTGCATGTGTAGCACCATTGGTTTATGGTTTAACTTCTAGGCATAGTATTATCTGTAATTCTTTCTCGGGAGGGATTTTTTTAAAATGACATTTCTTTTTTTTTTTTGTCCTTGGACTCATGCGAAAAATAAAAAATAAAGAATTACAAGTTCTGTATGTGGGTATGTAAAACTTTTTTTTAAACAAAATACCAAAATTGTATTTCAGCCTGTGTTGTTGTTGGTATATTAGAAATATTATTAGTATATTGTGACTGGTTAATTGAATGATTTCTCTGGTGTATGAGATCAATATCTGTCACCCCATATTTAGTCCTGTGTAGATCCAGTACAATATTCTTAAGGCGTGGAGTATTGCAGTGTAGTGCGCTTTCATCCCCTGGCTATTTTGACCCGTACACTCTGGCATCCCAGAATTTTAGTACACACCGTGATTGCAGTTAACACACAAGCTAACCCAGCACCAGTCAGTCACTCAAGTGTAGTCTGTCATAGCATTACATAATGGAACAACAAACTCAAGCTTCTGCATATGCTCAAAGGGAATCTCTGCGGAGTCACTTCTGCACAGTCCTGCAGCGCGGCCCGCTCGTCAGGTCGCGCTGTGGCTGTGATGCAGCGCAGGAACAGAAGCCGTACACACTGGAGTCTATTCACCCAACATGTCTGCTCTCCATCGAAGCAGACACTCACCAAGTCTGCTTCTTTTTTTTCAGACAGCTACTTTGGCCTGAGTTTGTGTCATTTCTTTTTTTTATGGTATTGTAATGGTTAAATGTGTATTTTTTTAATGTCATGTATGGCAGAGGAGGGAATCCCAGTGGGACACTGGGCATATCTGTTTTTTCTCACGTACATGAGCTTTGGCACTACTTCATATAATCCATCCATCCACCATTAGCTATACCCCGCTTATCCCTGCGGGTTGCTGGAGCCTATCCCTATGAACACTGGGCGAGAGATAGGTTACACTCGGGACAGGTTGCTAGTGAAATACAGGGCTGACACAAAAAGACCTAACCAGAGTACCTGGAGGAAATCCAGAACCCTCATGCTGTTAGCATACAGAGGCAACCACTGCCCCACCGTGCCCCCACTTCTATTATTTTTCTTTTTTTACCATTATTTAAGGCCTGTCTTAAAACGGAGGGTGGTCATAATTGTGGTTAAGGAAGAGGAAACTTATTAAATTATTTTTAATGTAATTTAGGAATTTGTATGGGTTTCCTACACACACATTTAACTGAATAGCTCATGTTTTTGTCAGATATTTTAAATGTATTACATGGATGACTGTCAGTGCAGACAAAGTATTCAGAGTATGCACTTCTAAAATAGTTTTACCTAATGCTTGCTCTTTCAGGGGTGATTTAAGAATCCGTGAAACATATTGAACTCGTTTGACATGTAAATATTGTGATTATCACCAGATGGACATTTGTATGCATGACTGAAGTTGAAATAGGAAAATGTATGTAAATTCTAATCAGCTCAAACTGTGGACAGCCAAAAATCCATTACTAATGTATTTTACTTTATTCTTTTAACATTTAGCAGTTTTCTAATTCCAGTGTGTTCCCCCATTACAAAAGCATTCACAGATTGCAGAGGAATGTTTCTCCTCTGCTGTCCACATAGAAAATAACAGGGTGGACGACTGGGTAATTTGACAGTGACTGATATGACAACAGCAGATTGATAAGGCTCATTAATAGCTACAGTATTTAGGACCTATACATGTAGATCAAATGACCCTCACAGTGATCGGGAGATGTTGTGTTTGGTTTGGCTCTCAGAAAAAATTTACCCCACACGTGTGGTACTGTGTGTTTATAAGTTCAGCCCAGAAAGCTGGAGGTGCTACACTTCCTCTTTGCCATATGCTTCTGCATAAGTAGTGGCAAGTAACTCCCTCACAGGAAACCAAGGTCATGACATGATATAGATTAACAATGCAGGGGTCACTGCAGAAGAGAGCAGTGGTGCTGATTTGGCTTGCTGCTTTGGAAGATATACACTATGGTTTGGAGAAATGTCATCTCAGCTGCAAAGACGGAGCAAGTCAGAAAATATGAACTGTGTAAGTTTTAGTCACTCTCATTTGTCAAACCGTAATTTATCTTATATTGGTTATTGATGATGTTCTACTAACATGGCTTCCGAAATAGTCTGAATGTTTGATTTCATGCCCCTTTATAGATAAATGTAATGATGTCATTGCTGCGTCAGTCTTCGCCATGTTGTTTCCATAGCAACACGATGTCCCAAACAAACCCGCCTAGCTTACTCGCGGTTCTCTTTGAAACTTATTTAGCGTCAAATATGTTCATATAGCGATAAAGCTCGCATTTCTAAATTCACTGCCGACAACGGAAGGTGAGAGAGTTAGGTTACACTTTTTCAAATACACCATAATTAACATAATTAAGACAACTACTCTGTGCTGTGTGTGTGACGATGGCTTACAAGCTAGCAATGAATGTAGCTGAACATTAGCTAAGTAGCTTTTATTTTTAATTGACAGCACTCTCCAGTTTTTCTTAAGCTGTGCCGTATCGATCTGTGCCTCATCTCCTGTAACCTTGGCCTGTTACATTGAGCTCAACTGTGAAAAAGACCTACTGTCACATCTCTGTCCGCCACTATCCTTCGGCTAAAAACAGTGACCGCTGTAGCAGCAGGTGATGTAACGTTATAGCTAGCTAATAATGCCCATTTGTAAAGTAACTCAAATCTAAGCGCAAACTTTCATACCTCAGTGTCAGGTCAAACTAATAAACCAGCCCCATGGGCACTGAATAAAAAGAAGTAGGGCGAGGTCTGCTCAGACTGCTTGGGGAATTGACCACAACTCTAATTACAACACAAATTGAGTGGTCACCCAACCTCTGGCCTCATACCGTGTTTCCTGGAGAGTTTGTTTTTATGCCTGAAAATAACCCTAATTGTGAATTGACAATTAGGTTTTAGGCCATTTCATTTGCTGCACAAGGTTCATCTTTGCCTGTGTGCTGTGTGTGATTACAAATGCAGGAATAATTTGGCATTAGTAAACTGCTACTCAGATCAGAACATTTGTTTGCTTGTTAAGGTCTGTTTCAGCTCAGGCGTGTCTACTCTTCCCCCCGACAGACAGCTTCAGTCGCTGCTGTGGGCTAAATGCTTGGCTGAAGCTGAAAAGGATCCCCTCTGAAGCAGTGACTGTAACGAGCCACCATGGTACGTCTAACCATAGATCTGATCGCTAAATCTAGAAACCACTTCAAAAAGAAAAGGGGCCTCTCCTTCCCAGAGTACCTCAAGACACTCACCCATCTTCACTTTTCCAGCAAGAACATTGAAGATATTGTAAGCACTCATAATTAACACTGACCTTTTTAAGGCTCAGTTTTTCTTACTCTTATGTGCCTCACTTTGTCACTTTACTTTCAGGGTGATCTCTCCATGTGCAGAAATCTTACTGTTCTTTACCTGTATGACAATCAGATCACACACATTTGCAACCTTGGGTTTGCCTCCAATCTCACACATCTCTATATGCAGAACAACAACATCACTCATATAGACAATCTCTCCAATCTGCAGAAACTCTCCAAACTGTAAGTATACAACTTAAACTGATTCTTGTGCTCTGCTGCAATACACATTTTGAGTCTTAGGTTTCATAAACATGAGCGGTTTTCCATCTTTTCAGGTACCTTGGTGGAAACAGGATTGCTGTGGTGGAGGGCTTAGAGCAGCTCGGTGAACTCAAGGAGCTTCATCTGGAGAATCAAAGGCTGGCACCAGGGGAAAAGTTGCTCTTTGACCCCAGGACTCTAGTCTCAGTTGCTGTATGACCTATATTTTTTTTATCAAATCCAGCATATAGATAGTATAAGAAAAATAGAGGATCCATGCTCCCTAAATAGGTTGCACTCTCTTAATTTCAAATTATGTTTTTTTTTTTTAAATAAAAGCTAAGATGAAAGGCACACTTTTTCTTCTATACACAAGGATATATGAGTGTAACATGATCACATCAAGTGTAAAAGATCTCAGATTTGTCAGAGGCAAGTGATCCATGTAAAAGCAGTATTGTGCTAGGTTTGAGGATGTCAAAGAGACCTCTGTTACTCTATATGGTCTGACAAATCAGTTACGTCTGTTTACTTCGTTTACTGCTGAGGCCATGGATAAACACACCAGAAGTCCTAGCTTCTTGTTTGTTTTGATAATTTAAAAAAATTGCTGTGCAAATTTAAAGAGTTCCAGCTTTTTATAAATGTGCCGTTACAGAACTTCAAACCGAAAGTAATGTTTAGCAACACCACTATCTAGAGTTTGGTTTGGACGTGATGCCGTCTTTATATTGCTAGTTCGAGCATAGAAAGAGGCCAAATGTAAATTCTTTATCTAAATCAAGCAAAGGAAAGGATGAAAAAACTCTAATGTGCATATTTATTTTGAGCACACACAATAATTCTGAAGTGCTTATAAAAACAATAGCCTGTGTAAATTTATGTTGGGATTTCTGCCTTTTCTTTCTTCTGTTACATATTTAGATAAAAAAAAATTTCTGTCTGACTTTGAATTCTTTGCACAGGAGTCTCTTTGTGTTCTGAATATCAATAACAACAACATTGATGACATCAGGGACATGGCGGTGCTGAAGGAGCTCCAGCATTTTTCTGCTGCCGACAACAAACTGAACAATATGGAGGTAAATATAGCTTTTTAAAAACTTAACTGAAAGTATCTGTGAAACCAGATTTTTTTTTCTGTAATGTGACAGAAGCACATACTGAATGTATCCCGTACAGTTTACAGAGCAAATGGTACCATGTCACATGGTATAATAAAGTCAACATACCGTTCATCGGGTCAGCATTAACATTGTTCTATAGCTCTCTGGAGTGATGTGTGAACTAATATGGAGAACAGGGTTCTAAAGACCTAAATCCTGCAAATCCTTCCATAGGTTCCCAGTCTCCATGACTCGCACAGGGTAAAAATTATTCAACGAATCAGTGTCCCGTGGGACTTTTCTCGCTGACAGCTTAAACAAGCACAAGTTTCTCTCATTCCTTGGGACGCTGATTTTTCCTCCCTGCCTTAGAATCCTCTATTTGATACCTTAAACCACCAGTACTTAACTTTATGGGATTCATCTGAGGCAGAGATATGATTTATGCTCACTGACCTCCTTGAAACATGGCTTGTTTTTGAGGCTCACTCTCTCAGGGCAGCAGTTTTTCTGTTTGAAATGATTAACTGAAAAGTTTGATGACTTCATTTAAAATTGCCTAATTCTTCTTTCTTTCTTCATTTAACACTATGATAGCACTTTATAATGGACCAAATAGCTAAGTCTCTATTCTTAATACATTTTCTTTGGAGAGTGATGATGCAGGTAATTGTACACGTCATTTTTAGGAGATAGCCTATAATTTATACAACCCGTCTGCCATTATTGATTCTTCTAAGACAGCACTCCAAAAGATCAATCCTTTCTTCTGCACCATTTGGTCAGAATTCAGAGGAAACATTATGGATTTTTAAAATAGATTATGACAGGCAGTCAGCCAGGGTGACAAATGGGGAGCATCTTCAGAGGCAGTTAGCTGTGCGCAGGGCAGAGAGGACAGGGGAATCGAAGTCCTGGTCAAATACAGGTTCATAACAGGCCTATCATTAGTCCAGAGGCGAGAGAAGCAGCCAGGCTCAGTGAGTATCCAGCCTTTGCTGTTCTCCACGCCCCCGCGTGGGGGGCAATTTGGCGCAGGGCTGCTCTTCGGTGAGGGCCTTCTGAGTGACGGCCCTGACACGTTCATTTATCAAAGCCTGGGAGCGCGCAGTGCTCAGGGGTCCCCTCTGAACTGATTGCAGCACGAGCTGGAAAAGTGGAAGCGCTTTAGCCAAGACAGGAAGGCAATGAACAATCAAGCGTGTCCAGAGAGTATTCATATTTCCAGGCTTGGATTAATGTGCCTTTAGATAAACATACAACTGCAGGCAACCCGCTGGAGGAGCCAGTCTCACACTGCCCCGGGAGAAAACATGACACCGGCGACACTGTTTATTAAAATAGACTGATGTGTTGTTTATGCACTCTCCATTGGCCCTTGTACTTCATATTACCACTCACTTATACTATGTCTGTACCACAGTTTTTCTAATGTTTGTCTTTGATTAGTAATCACATCATACATATTGATTAAAAGTCTGTTGTTTCTGTTTAGCTTTAGAGACACAGTATTGCCAGTATGCAACATCAGTGGATAAAATGAAAAAGCATCTAATGTGAATTTTCTCTTTTTGTGTCTTTTCAGGAGTTAGAGGATGTATTCAGCCACTGGCCTCAGTTGCTTGACATGAATTTGAGTGGAAACCCTGTGTGTAAAAGAACAAAGTACAGAGACTGCCTGATTACTGTGTGCAAAAGCCTTGGTAAAATATTATTAATTTGTTTTTGCTCAGTGGCATCTGAAATCTGAAAATGCACTTGAGCTTGAGTACACTTCATTTCTTTGACTTAACCGCGCTAATGCTTAAAATACACAGTTCACATTTTAAATTGTTTGAATTCCTCATGTTTGCAGAGGTTCTCGATGGAAGAGAAATTAATGAGCTAACCCGACAATTCCTTATTAACTGGAAAGCATCCAAAGAGGCCAAGAAGAAAATAAATAAAAAACACATGCTGCCCAGACCCTTGATCCCCTATCACATAACAAGTAAGACACTACATGTATGAATACTGTAACATCTTTGCCGACAATATTATTATTATCCTCTAATCATATCTCATGGGATCAGATATATTTTAGTAAATCAACAAGATTTCTTACAGTGATTTTATCTTTCTATTATTTATTGACTGCTGTTTCTAATTGCATAGTCAAATCTTTGATTTAATTACATGGATGAATTATTTAGGTTCATTTGACAACAATCCCATGAATAGCCATAATATTGCTACATAATCACATTAGTTTTTCAGTAATATTTGAAATCTGCTAAAAAATTTTATTTTCCAATTTTGTTTATATTTATCATTCTTCACTTTATTATGCTGCATTTTTACACATTTGAATATGTACTGACTTTGTTTCTATTCCAGATGACTTTAACACGAGTCTCAGTCCACATTCTGGTCACATCTACGACCCTGCTAACATGCAGCGGTGGAAGGCACAGCACTCTCTCAGGTCCAGTATCATAGTTCAGACAGATCTCAGTTAACACGAAGGAGAACACATTTTAACTGTTTTCATTTTAATATTAATGAAATAACTTAGGCATTAAATTCTTTATGTTATTTCTTCTGTACAACCAGCAGACATATGGAATTTTTGGATGAAATGTACAAATTATGACTGATGACAACTGAGAATAAATTTGATATCACCCCACATTCTGATCCATCCTACACTTCTCTCCAAAGTCAAGTAGTAATGTTTTAGATTACTTTTATTGAAAAGTGATACAAACATCACTTATTTTATGTCTCTCATTCTTCCTTCTTGGCCTATGATTAGTTATTTTGTGATCATTCTTTCTTGATTAGCAGTGTTGTAGCAGAGCTATCAATCTCTACTCAACATGTACTAAATTTTAGAACACACTGACTGTAGGGAAAATAGCTGTGACTGTTGACCTGCGAATAGTTGCTGTTTTTTCTCTGATCTCGTAGGGCGCGAACATTACAAATGCCTACAAGTGGACGCCTCGGCCACGTGCCTGTTCCAGCAGCTATCTGCAGTGGTGTGGATGCTTGAGACAAAACTACTGAGCCGAAAAACTCTCCACACTATAGGACTGACAGCTTTTTAGACACCTTAGTCAAAATGGCTGCGGCTCTTTCTCTTTTTGCTATAACTGTACATCCTTGAAACACTGTGACACCTCTTTAGAGTCATTATAGTATCCTTGACATTCAAAATGATCTAATCTGCCTTATCTGTTTTTTTTTTTTTATAAAAGAAAAAATATATTTAACATTTTTCTGTCACACTGTTTTTTAAGCGTGTGAAATAATTTGATCTTTATGTTAACTATATCTGCGTTGTTATAAATGAGTTAATAAGAATGAAACAGCCATGTTAAAAAAATAAAACAGAATGGTTTGCACACATTTATTTCCTTCAGTTTTACAGCTGGCTCATTCTAATAAAAAAAATTGGGGGTCTGGAGATATAAACAATCTATCCAACTCAAACTGTTCCTCGCTGATAGATCTACATTTTCTATGGTGTATGTAATTTTTCTTCCTCGTACATTTTGGCAAATAATTGAACCACAAGATGCAAAGTGGCACAATCTAAATGAGCACTTTGCCCTATTATTACAAGGCTTTACATTATCCAAAGCAAACAACATGTGCTTCTATTCAAACAACTGTGATAAATGATTCACTCCTCCTTCCTAACAATACGGATGTATGTATTGTCATCGTTGTTACTAAATGTTTGAATGAGTTGTAGGAGCCACGTGGGTGTGTAACCCCTGAAAGATACGGAGTAATTAGGGAAACAAGCTTACTTAACCTTTTTTTACTTTGCCTTATAATTAGAGGCCCGGAGCAATACTGTTACCCCATCCTTAAAAAAACAATGTTTATTAAGAACAGTCCGAGGATATACATATTATGAATAATTCCTTTCATTAATTTGCCGACATCTTCGTTTGGAGCCTTGGAAATCAGAGTGATTAATTTATGAGTCTCGCAAGAATTTCCTCAATGCCTGCCTGTTGATTGCAGTGCTGGAGTTTATTTATTAGCTGTTCCAATGAGCTTGCAACTCAAGTCACCCTGGCAATTAGTCAAATGTTTTACATATCACCTTACACTTGTCAGCTCGTCTGCATGGTCTATTGCAAATAGCGTTTTCATAGACTCGCCTTTATTTCTGACCACGACGAGCACATTTTTGAGATCATTGTGACTACAGGTCTTCCCATTCTCAGTTTTTTTGATAGGCTTATAAAGAAAATACAGTGTCGGGTTCGTAGCCAATTAGAGTGGGACATGGCCGATCGCATATCAGTTGAAGGAAAAGCGAGTCCTGCCTCTGGCGTTGAAAACGAGCCTCTGCTGCCCTCAGACAGAAAGAAGTGAAGAAAGGGAAAAGAGCAGTCTTCACAGGGAGAGCGTGTTACGGGCCGATGATTAATCACGTCGGAGTGAAACGCTCGTCCGCCGCTGCGTGTGTCCAATAAATGAAGAGCTCCTGAGACTTTTACGCACACAGGTGAACTTTTGGATGCGCGCGGAGCGACTGCTGCGCACGTTTTCTGCAGACGAACCACTTTATAAGGATAATTTGGACGTGAACCGGGACATTACTGCACTGAAGATAACACTCTCTGTCCTGTCGAAGCCCTCTTTGGACTGCCTTCATGTCGTTTTCCAGTACAGCACCTTGGAGAAACACCAGAGGTAAACCCCTGATCAGACCACCAGACTGAAACAGCTCGCACCACTTTGTAGCGACACTGTGTTTGTACCACCAGGTCTTCTGACAAGACACCGAACAGTCAGCACACATTCTGGGCTCTTTAGTGCTGCTGTCGACAGCTGTCATTGGGAGTTTTGAAGTTTTATAGTCTAGGAGTGTGATAATGTGCAGGACGCTGCAATTGGACTACAGACGTGTTCAGTAAAGGAGATCAGAGAACTTGAGCGATGGTTTAATAAATAATAGAAAGGCAATATTTTTCCGTATAGAATGAAATTTAAGTTGAAGATAATAAAGCAGCTCATAGCCTAGACTACAATAAATTCTAAGTTGTTTCTAAAGTCTTTGGAGTTAGGTACACGACTTAAATTGACTTTGAGTTCATGTCATTCTTCAGCTCTGTAAGTGCGTCCCCATGGTTGGAAGACAGACGCTCCGGATGGACAGCAGTAATTGTCCCGGGGCGGTGGTGGATGACAGCCCCGGATCCAGTCCGAGCTCGAGCCCCAGTCCAGACGGGCGTCGTCGGGAGCTGCAGCGGGCTAGGGTGCTCCAGACCGGCGGGCTTGGCGGCCGAGGACGCCCGGCTGCAGCTAATGCAGCGCGGGAGAGAAGCCGAGTGCAAACCCTGAGAAACGCGTTTCTAGAGCTGCAAAGGACTTTGCCGTCAGTGCCGCCGGACACCAAGCTGTCCAAACTCGACGTCCTGATACTGGCCACTACCTACATTGCTCATTTGACTCGAACACTACAAGAGGAAGGCGCGGAGGAGGGAGAGAGCACAAAACAAACAGAGGCGCTACAGTCTTTGAAAGGTGAAGGATACCTGCACCCGGTCAAGGTCAGTCAGTCATAATAAGAAGAAGAACAATAATAATAATAATAATAATAATTAAATAATTTTATTGATTTGATTAAAAACTAATAAACGAACAACACTTCTTCGCATACTGTAGATCTATATTAAAAAACTATCTATAGCCTACTCTTTAAACTGGGATGACTTGGCCTAGTCTATAACCGATGTACCCAATTTTAAAAGCATGTAACATCATCGTCAGTCGCCTTCATGTTGTTAACAAATAAAATGTCTTTGCAGAAATGGCCGATGCGATCCAGACTGTACGTGGGGGCGACGGGACAGTTTCTGAACACCACAAATCCGTCCGATTCAGAGAATCAAGGCCCATCATCATCATCCACCTCCCAGTAACAGGCTTAAAACGATTTCATATTTGCATGAGTTCATGCTGTTTTCCCTGGCAGCAGCATATGCTTTATGATTGCAGAACAATTAGAAACCAACTGATTTGACTTCCACTAAGCCCAATAGGAAGACATTGTAAATTAATATATTATGTGAATTTTATTGTATAAAACAGACGTCATGTGTTCCTGTTGTTATTTTGACTAATGTTGTTTGCTCGGCATTGTGCAGTTCCATACATGTCCCAGGTATGATATTTGTCCAAATTCCACGGGGTAATGTGCCCGTCATGCTTGAGGTGTGCACTTTTAGTTGAAACATTTGCACTAAATGCATGTGTGAGTAACTTAACATCTGTCTTGTGAAGTGGTCTGTCAGAGTCAACAATGGGGACTCTTCATCTCGTGTTCCTTCAAATTTTTACATGCATAGTTGTAAATGTGTTTGTGAATAAATGAATTCAGTGAAAGAATAAAAGTCTCTTAAGGTTTTGACGGTAATTAAAAAAACAAACAAAAACTAGTCAGTTAGTCCCATACAAAAAACAAACAAACAAAAAAACAACAACAACAAACAAACAAAACGAAAACGTAAAACAACACATAGAGAATACAGGGCATATTATTATTATTATTATTTTTATTTATTAGACCCTGTTGATAATTTATACAGTCGCTGTAAGTGCAGCTATGGCGCTCGCTTGTATAGACTAAATAATTAGATTTTTATTGTTTACATAACAAAATCACTACAAATCCTGGGTTAAAACCTAATATTGTGTAGATGCTACAATAGTCGAGTTAAAGTTACCCAGGACCGATGGATTGTTGGGACCCAGCACTGGTTTATTTACTCATCACCACTGGGTCACTGGATCAAAAGAGCCCATTTTCTTGGGTAATCTTCTACCCATAATTGAATCCATAATTGTGTGAGTAATAACCCAGTATAGTGAGATTTAATCCAGGTTTTTACGGCAGCAATATGAATGTAAACCTTTCCTATCTGCAGATTAAGACATCTAAAATGTAGCCTAAATGTAATAAATAAAGCATATTTGTCAGTCTGTGTCGTATTTATAAACGCAACCAATAATTTGTACAGAGGCCTAAATATAAGGGAAATTAACCGCCAACATTTAAAATTTAACTATTTATAGTTTCGGTTGAAGCAAATATATGTTATGTCTTTATATAACTTGTCTTTATTTGCTGACCTTTGTTGTAGGCTAGAGCTAGACCTGATTATCGCTTAACAAATTAGTTAAAAGTTAAATGTTCAGGGGGGAAATCACATTTTAATAGTAAAGTGAAGGCAGTAGCTATATCCTTATTCTAATCGGTCTGGAGGAAATCAGTGATATCAATAAATCAAAAATCCGTGTCTGTTCTATCTGCAGTAAACTCAAGAAAATAAAGAGAACAAATAAACGAGAGAATGGTTCATTGTTGTAGCCTTTGATATATCATGAGAGACCTGTTAATATATCCATGATTGCGGCTCATAAATGAGGGCGAGTTGGTGCTGACAGAACTACTGCTCAGCTGTGTCTCATGCGCAGCTCTGAGGCGCAGTAGCTGGGAGGACGGACCGGAAACGCTCTCTTGCCTTGAAGAAATGGTGGTGAGCGGTCGTGTGGTCGTCTTGTCTCAACTAATGATTTCTAAACACTCATCTAGTAGGTAGGTAATTGTGAAATTGGTGCGTACGCTTCCATAACTTAAAACGCTGCTAAATGACCAGTTGCTTTTAAGCAGTGTTAATGTAAACACGGCCGTTGGTACTTAACATGATTAGCTAGTTAGCATCTCGGCCACGTGTGCAAGAGGGGCACACCGTTCATTTCATTGTGGTTTAAATAGTTCAGCTGTCATTATCTTCTAGGTTTTCGTATTATATAGCTAGTCAGTGTGGATCTCAAGTACATTTTGTCCGTCCAGACATGAAATCAATATTAACATGAGCTGCACCGTCACCGCACGTGGATTAGCATGAGAGTTGAACCAGGAGTTTACTATTAATACTGATAAGCTCGTGTCGGTTCTTATCACATCCGAGTCATATTTTAGTTTTCTTGCACATACGCGTAAAGGTAGTTGAAAATCTGCTGCGACTTCATTGATGCAAAATCAAAGGAGGCCTGACCCAGCAGTAATGGTATCGATATCTCACTGTAGACGGATCTCATTCCTAAAGTAATGCAATAAATCACTTTTAGACAGTTCAGAAGGGAAAAAAAACACCCACTGTGTCATTCAGCCTCTTGCCGCACTGTCCAAATCTGGATTTGTCCAGAGGAGGTCGGCAGAAGAGCGGCTGGTTAGGGAATTGCCCTCTCCCATTATTTCACTGTGGGAAGGCATCATGGTCCCAACTGAGGACGTAAGGTCATGGCAGAAGTCGTGACCTCTTGTTGAACCTGTCCTCAGTCCGACGGCTTCGTCTGTGCTGCCAAGCTGTGTAACATTATACCCTTTGACCTGTGTGTGATCAGTCATCTGTCGTCACTATATTGACTATCCCTTCAGTACATCTTTTTCATGCAAGCTGAAAATCAATGCATCACTGCAGAGAGTAGCTACTTGTGAGGTTTGGTTTAGTGTGACGGACTCAGAGATTATACACAAAGCCAGTTATAATAATAAACAAGCTCGGATGCTTGGTGGATTCTGTGAACTTGCACTTTAGGTATCAGGCACCACTAGAAACCACAGACAGCCAAATGTCAGATTCCACTGCGAACACTTAAGGTCAGTGGTGAAGTCCTGCCAGTTTTTGGTTGTTTTTGCTTCAGGTTACAGGGCAGTCTAGCTGCTGTGACAGTGAGTTTACTTTTGTAGTGTCTACTCATCTTAATAAGGTGGTGCAATTGTGACTTGTGATTTTAATTGGTCAGGACTGATTTTACAAAAGATGTGGGTAATGGCTTTTAGATTTTAATTTTTAAAGTTCGTCTAATCCTTTTCTTTCTTTTAAATCCTCCAGATACTTTTCTTTCACGCTGCAGTCAGTTGTACCAGATGTAATCCTCTTCTCCTGTGCACATCAGAAGGTGAGTTTTGTGTTACAGTATTTTCTTTTTTGAGTTGCTAGACATCTTGCTACTTGGGCAGCTTTAATATGCTGTATGTAGAGGAAGCACTAGGTGAGGAGACTAAGGCATTGTGTCAGATTAAACTTAAAGCATTTGAAACTCCTGCAGCTGGAATAATGATGAATTCACATTTTCGCCGTTTACCCATCAGACAAAAGAGTGGTGAGGTTGTGATTACTGAATTACGAGCTGCAAACAAAGTTTAATATATACTTAACTGCATAACCCAGATTTTATGCCAGTACAAGACTGGAAATATCTGTACATAGTATCATGTAACATTTGTAATGGAACTGTGGTGCATTCAACTGACAATATTTTCTGTATTTAACAGATAAACCCTAGTACCGGACATGACTCAGTTTCTTCTCACCCTTTGTAAGTAAAGCCACATGTATTACATGTATTTGTTTTGCACTGGAACTGACATGATGATGATGATGATGTAGTAATGATGAGTTCACTTTTTCGCCGTTTACCCATCAGACCAAATGGGCTGCTGAGAATGTGACTAACTGAACTAAAACGCTAAAGTTGTTAAACCATTCAAGTTGCTTTATTTTCACTTAAACTCATTCTATATTTTTCTATTTATGGGCAAGGTTGTGGAGCCAGCTGACTAAGATGGCAGCTATTTGAAAGGTAAGGCCGGACCCCCAGACTCAGTCAACGGTATATTGATACCGTTCAATAGTTAATTTTTTTAGCAGTTTGCACATTGTACTACAAAATGGAACTTGTATCATCTTTTGTGTTTTGTCCTCCAGTTCATCAATGTTTGTTTGAATGTTTTCCATGCCTTTTAATGTGTTCTCTGAGCTAGAAAATAACCATTTTACTGAAATCTCACTTATTGTAAATGTTTAATTGTTTTAAATAAAATTTATTTGGAGAAAAATTATGACCTTTTTGAATTTTTTCTTCTTCCATATCTTCTGATGTACTGAGTACCAGATGTTTGGACGTGGATCTTGTTACTGGGACCGCTTCTATCACCATTAAATTCAAGCCATTTCTGATTCAATGAATATACTGCCATAAAACATGACCCAGTCATCATCATCAATGTGGCATATTTAGTGTGAGCCCGTGTTGCCTACCGTTTGTTTTTGGTTTTTTTTTTAACCTTTACAGTAGGTTTACTCCTCTGTGATGTATGTGTCTGCTCCTGGTGCATAGGTGTAAATGAAGTGTAGGATATTCTGGTGGAGGTTATCTAGCATCACATCTCTCCTGTGCAAACCATCAATATCTCCCAGGTCACAGGGAAACACGGAGTCAGGTGGAATGACAAGAGCAGAAGTCCCTGGAGGAGGAGGTTAGTTAGCTTACATCGCAGTCGGGCTACGGTGGTGCTTATATGCAAGTTGCCCAAAAACTACAATAGGTACTTAAATCATAAAATTTACATCTTAAACTTGGTGTTAAATAAGGAGACAAATTATTACATATTTAAAAAAGAAAAAACTACCATGCTTGAGAGTCTCTGAGTTTTCGCAAAGGAGCACAGCAATTACAGCATCTTCCTCCAATACTTGTGTTCTGAGACACAGCTTGCAGTGGGCCTCAGCCAAAGAGACCCTGAGACAAAAAAAGAACATTTATAAATAAGTAAATGTCCTTATTAATTGCGAAAGAGTAGTAATCTATAAAAGTAAAATATGTGATGAAAACTTGCACAGGCCATGTAAATGTTATACTACTTCTACTTTTTTTTTTTTTTTTTTTGGCTTTGCAGCCGTACTGAAAACAGATTTATTTTCATAGTTTCAGTTACATAAAATATGTCACCACAGTGAAAAAGATTTGTAAACATTTGTCATAACCAAATGAAAAATAATCATCTGAAGGTATGGCTTGGTAAGAGTTCCCCACCTAGTGGATGATAGTCACATTACACTGAGCAATGACTTGTGATTCTCCTTAAGTCTATAGTAGTGGAGATACAATATTAAAACAATAATTCATCCCAATTTTGTAGTGGAGTGCTTACAGTAATTCGATTGAGGCCACAGATATCTTGACACCCTGACTCTGTGTTCGGACTCTACGGCTGGCCATGTAATAACCATGGATAAGTTTCTCTGCTCCAGGACTGAGATCAACTTGCAAATTTCGTGCATGGGCTACTAGCTGGAAGACAGAATTTGAAACAGCAATTGCAATTTAACATGAACTATAAAAACTAAAGGAAGGGTATCTACACACCTGATTATGCAACAGGGCTGTTGGAGGAAATCACAGACTGGCAAATAAAAAAACTTCAACATAAATAAACAGTAAAGGTTACAGCCTAAGTGGGAGTGTGCTGAAGTTTTTTTTCCCACATTAAATGTAAAATTGCTAAAGATTAACGTATGTTATCAAAATCAATTAAATTCAATCAATTAAAGAATAGCTAAATAGTGTACCTCTGTGTATTCTTCAGTAGAAAAATTCCAGCAGGAAGTGTACTGGGGCTGTTCAGGCTTTACTGCCTGCAGGAGAGTGTGGTTGACCTGGGCCAGCAGGGCTTGCTCGCCTATCATTTCTTTGCACTGGATGAGCAGGCCAAAAGCATCTACCAGCTGAATTGCTATGGGACCTATATCCTGCTCACAAAAAAAAGAATACACATAAAAAAATTGTTAAATGTCCTGTTATAAAATGGTAAATTGTAAAATTACTGACACTATTATTTAAGTCACAAATGTGATGTAAAACATCTCTGAAACTTGAATTGGACAGATTATTCTGTTTACTGTCTACGCTGGGGAAAAAAAAAACAAAGCACTGATTATTCTCCAGGTCAAGTCTTAGCAAGGCTGTCCTTTTGGAAAGTTATCTAAATTTCCTGTTTGCTTGTACTTTTAAAAAGTTAAATGAAATGTGCCTTCTCTAAACTCGAAGCATTATACTATAGAAATGTAATCAGATTAAGGCAAAATATATTTTACACAAAAATCTAACAGCTATACAATGTTAATAGAACATCAAATAGCTGGACTCACCGCTATTCCTAGTATGGCACTGTCTGCCCTGCCAGACCATCGAGACAACTCTGTGAGGGCCCAGAAGCTGCATTCTACTGGGAGGGAAAGCTGCTGGTCAGCATCTTCACCATATTTTTTTCCTGGGATGAACAAAGACACTGTACGGCTCTCTAAAACTGAGAAAACGTCACATAAACTAAGTACAGTAAAAATTACTGTAAATGTCATAATTTGTACATTACTGTAATAAATCACTGTAAATGTCATAATTTGTACACTACCTGACTGAATGGCATCCAGTTTGTCCTTTCTGTAACATCCAAGTTCTCCTAACATGCAAATTCCTCCTGTGGCTAGCAGGGCAGAACCAGCATGGATGTTAGCAGTTCCTGCTCCATGTTCATCCCGGGACAGTGATGCAAACATCTCCCCAGAGGAGTGATGCCTGACCCCATGACACGCCAAACTCAAGCTGTACGCCATTAGTCTAGCACACGCACAAAAGGTGAAAGTGTTAATGAGCATTAAATCACAGGGTCAGTATCCCGTGGGTCCATTTTGGATGCACTAAGTTAAGTTATTCAGATCACTTAACGTTCATTTACCTGTGTACAATGAGAGTGTCAGTAGTGACAACCAGAAGATCCAAGTTGTGAAATATCTTGTCTTTTGCATCTGTGCTGCTCTGCACCAAGCTGAGCAGTACAGCCAGCTTTAGTGTGTTGTACAATCCTGGGGGAGCCACATTCAACCCAAAACAGTGAGCTAGGATGGCAGAGAACCTCCAAGGAGAAGAGGATGTGGCCTTAAACAAGTCCTGGAAGCTAGCACTGACTTTATGGGGATCTGAAGGTAAAGTTGTGAAACATGTTAGGTGTTTTAATATGATAACAATGCATACTTTTGACTATAAAATACAAAAACTGTCACTGCAACAAATCACATTAATGACTGTTAGCACACTATACAGATTCATATGATCGGTATGCCTGTGGTAGGGATTTCTGTAGATTTGAACAAATATTTAACATGAGGTAATTTACTGCCTTACACTCTGGCTCCCACAATTGGACGCTGTTTGCCTCTACACTACAGGTAATGTTGGGCCACTGGTGCACGTGGGCAGGAATGCCTAACACCCTGTAGAGTCGACCAATTCTCATCGAGTTACACAGCTCGTCTATATGAATAGGGGAAACAAAGCAATAACACTGGTGATTATTGAAGAGACATGCATGCTACCTACAAGCTATTGCCAAGAAAAACAGAGTGAGGACTTCAGAACAAAGATTTCTCTGTGTGCAAATTGCATAGCCAACTAATGAGTGTTTCTTTCACTTATTAACATATATGTTTAGTAACAGAAACCCAGTGTATTGAATTCCTCCATAAGACTAGGTCAACAGAATATGTTAATACTGGTGCTGAGATTTCCTATACTCTCAGGGGTACTAGCTGGACAATGTTATTAGAGGGGACAGAAACACTTAATATCCCTCCATGAGGCACTGATTCTGGCTGGCTGTACACATTTCTATTTATTTGAACTCTCCCCCACTCGGTTTGTGTTCCAAAGTGAGCCTCATTTAGAAAGCCAGAGAAAATTAATGACAAACCTCAATACATCTGACTGTGTGCAAATATAAGCTATTACAACCACATTATTCAAGACTGGGAGTGAAAATAATGGATGAGAAGATTTTGCAAACAAACAATTTATTTTAAAATGTTAGAAACATTACACTATAGTGTAGTGTGTCCTTTAAGACTTTAAAAAAGCAAATGTCTTTTTAAACTTAAAGGTTCATGTGTTCTTTGCCATGGAAACAGACACAAAAAAGGGACAGGGCTGAAACTAATGTCTTAAGGCTGAATGCAGAGTGAGGCAACGATTTCCTAGGTTCGTGTATGGCAAAGTTCACAAATACTGTAGCTCCGGGACGCTTAGGTGTGGCTCTTTCATACTCCACAAATGGTAGAATAGTTAAAAAAAAAAAAAAAACTTAAGGATGCCAAGAAACAAAAACAGATGTGAATTCAATGTACACTGTAAATGTATCTACCTACCTCTGAGAAACAGGGTGACAGATTGATATCTGAGCGTGCTTTGCTGTTGGGCAGCTAACACATTCTGCGCTTTCACATGGATCAGCTCCACAAGTTGTTTGTCTTTTTCCACAAAGAAACATAGACACACATGCAGAATATATCAATGGAATTAAACTATCCTACACTACATAGTAACTAACTCTTATAACATCCTCAGTGTCACCTCCCAAAACTCTGAACTTCACATCCTCCTTCAGTTGAGAGTTGCAGATCATGCAGGTGAAGTCGTTTCTCACAGTAGCTGACTCTGTGGCGCCGGGAGCATGAACTCGAATGTGGTGAAATCCTAGAGCCAGCATTAGACAAACATAATCCAATATGAATCTAGTTAAAAGTCTGAGTACTATTTGTTTGAGATTACATTACAATGTGGGCTACTAATAGCTGAGAGAAACCTAAAATGAGGGTTCTGCTAAGATGCCAAGAGTCTTCTCTTCCATACCTGTAGAACAGGGGCAGTCATCGTTAGTGCACAGGAACCTGGCCCCTTGGGTATATTTTGTGACCCTCGTCATTGCAATGACCAAGCCCTCCATGGAGACAGGTCTCATGGGGCTGAACACACGAGGATAGCTACAAAGGTCCAACGTGTACTCAGGGAATGGAGGCAGGTATGTAAACCTGAGAATGATATTCACCTAAAAAGAACAACCAGGTGACACATTATTACAACACTGACAAAACAATCCAGTCCTCATAGGTGCAGGATGTTAACCTGACATGTGCTGATAATGTGCTAACAAGCTAAACAAGGTGTTGTAATGACCAAGGCGAAGAAACAAATAAAACGTTACTACTTATTCATACCTGACTCTCTGTGTGGATCTTTTCAACAAGTGAAAGTGTTTTTATCGTCAGGAAACAAACCTGAAGACATTACAAAGTTAAATCGGAAATTTAACGTTTCATTTTAGGTAACGCTAGCTGCTGTTTTACTTACAGACTGAAACAAAGCTGTTGCTCTTAGGGGGTCATGGAGAACACAGTCACCCAGTTCTGGATCCACCTCTATCACATCAGAGGGATTCACGACGATACAAAACCTGTACATTGCCTCAACTTGTTGCGGGTCTAAAAAGTCGGAACCAAAGTTAGCTGTTAAGTTAACCTAGCTAGCTAGCTAGCTAGCTAAACAACTGCTTTTAGCTAACTCTAGCTAGACATAAGAGCAGTCTTATTTAAAGTACCATTAAATGATTTGCAGTCTTCTACCAGCTTCTGAAGGCCACCACTTCTGTCTAAATAGACGAGAACCGATTCTTTTAACGACACAATGTCAGCCATTTTCGTTTATTGGTAAAAAAAAGTCAGGTTTTGCTATAGGCTAAGTTAGCATGTTAATGTTTAGTTAGCAGCTTGCATTGGCGCCAGGGTCATCCACGTTTCCATGGTAACAGTTTAGCTACGACGAGGTGATTTATTATAATAAATTAATCAAAAGTTTTAAAATAGCATATAACAAAACACATTATTAACATAAAACACAATGTCACTCTAATGTTCAGATTTCTTTCTTATTTTTATTATTCTACAAGCCTAGTAAATCTCCATGTGAAGTAAAGCATTGTGGATTCTTAATTACTGTAATCATGAATAAATGCGTTAAGGCACATAATAGCAAAACATTAAACACAAAACAATATTAAAAAACAAACATTTCATTCACAAACACAAGACTAAAAGGTAGCTGCAGAAGTAGAAGACTGTGACCTACAAACCAAGATGCTTTATTCAGTGATGCCTCAGGTAATGTCTATTTCCAGCTTAGTTAACATGGATATGATACATGAGTTCATTTTTACAGTAATTACATGGAGAAACACAAAACATCTGACTTTTAAATGGTGTCATTGAGTCCAGTGCACAGTTCAAGTTTTTCAGATAATAATAATAATAATAATAATAATAATAATAATAATTGGAGTAATTTCAGGGACAAATTTAAGGCTTTAATATGGTTTGTTTCAGAAACCACCAGGAATTACACTGATAAACAATATCTGCCCTTAATTCTTAAAATATCATCTGTTATGTATAAATACAAATAGGTAAAAAATAAAGACTTTTGAGGCACACTTTTCCCAAATGTTTTCCTTTTTCTTTTTTTTTTGTGCTGCGTCTTGTCAGCTGCACATTTTGGCTTCACATAACAAGTTCATCTGTGGTATAAATGTCTTCCCTTTAGTTAAAAGAAGTTTTAATGTTTAAAGGCAATTGAAGACCTCACTGGGAATGTTTCACAGGAAAGAGTCATCAGAAGCTGGAGCGTAAGAAAAGCCTACAAAGGCATCATCAGCCTCCATTACACTGGCATTGATTATGGAGTGTTCTTGAGACCAGCAGACGGAGTTGGGCACCATCTCATCTGTGAACTCAGGATCGAAGTTTGAGATATCACAGTAACAGCTCTGCAAAATAACAAAAAAAAAGGATGGGGAAATGGAACAGATACATTAACTATTATCATTCTTTGTGTGGCAATATATTAATTCATAGAACAAATTTCACATAACAAATTACATGTATGTTTTCATAAGGGGGTTCTTAATTTATATGTCATAAACAATACTGCAGTGGGATCAATAAAACCAAGTTGATTCTAATTAGCGAATTAACAGGGATAAAGGTAAGAAAAAGTTAACAAATGTGTTGGAACAGTAGGGTTAATATAATATAATAGATGGTCTTCAAAAACAATTTGAGTTATACTGTCTCACTATATTGGTGTGAGGTGAAGTCCTGAAAATAGCCTATGGTTCCAATTACTGAGCAAGACACAAAATATTTACCACTTTGGGTGTGAATGGGGGAGGGATCCTCTTTTGTTCAAGGTCATCCCAGTTGATAGAGGAGAAGAAGTTGTGTGCTTTGATTTCATTCTGAAAATGAAGAGTACTCATTAACCCTAAAAGTAATGTTGTGTTATTAGGAAGTTAGTAGAAAAAATATCGCTGATTGGCCACCAGAGAGAGCTCAAACACGGGATATACTACTTTCAATATGGTTACTGCACATGGACAATTAATAGTCCCACTCACAAAGTCATCCTTGGACCCCAGTCTGTATGTGCCATCTTTCTCTAGCAGGCCCTGGAGGAGAGACCAGGCTGTGCCGGAGGCACCAGGACGCATCACCAGCGGCTTGTGGAGAATGTTGTCATACATCTCATGTGTGTCTCTGCTGTAGAATGGTGGCTAAAATATGAGAAGCAAAAAAATGTAGAGGCTTGTGAGTGAGTGTGCAGTTTGTAAGTGAATGTGCAGTTTTTTTGCTGCATGTAACCATGAAAAGTTTTGGTGTTCATTCACCTGATCTGTGTTTTTGAGCTCTAATATTAGGCCATAAGACAAATTCATGAGTACAACCAAAAAGTTTGATTAGAATATGCAGCCTTTGTATTGGTATGTAATTATACTATATCCACTGATTTACATGTCTTACACAGGATGCGCATTCACCTCATTACACGTTAACTGGCTCCTTCTCTCTGCATTATGTTAAATGTCAGAAGAAAATGACAGAAAAGGGATCTTTATTCCCTGCAACTAAAATGTTTAAGTGAAGGAATCTTGATTCCCAGTCCTTCAGTCAGGGCTTCCAGAAGTCAACATGTTTCTTTATTCAATATCCTTCCTCTTTTTTTTTGCAAGATTTTTTTTCTGTGAATATTTTGGATTTGTTATGCATGATGGTTTGTTGGGGAAGAAGCTGTCAATAAATCTGGCATTGTTGATAGATGTTGACTCAAGTTTAATAGAAATATAAAAGTACTTTGTGTAAAATAGTGATGACATATTGCTGTAAAAAAAAATCCAGTGAGCTTAAAACCTAAAAACTCACCAGACCATAGAGCATTTCATATAGCACTGATCCCAGGCACCACCAGTCCACTGTATTATCATACGGCTGCTTCCTCAGGACCTCTGGAGCCAAGTACTGGTCAGAAGATGCATTCAAACATAAAATGTAACATTAATTTTGACTTTTTGTTTCCAAATTAAAATACACCAACCAAATGACCGTATTTGCTCCTAAGAGTCTATATTCATCAATACAAATGATTAACCACACTTTATTTCAAAAATGCTGTTAATGATTACTACTACTACTTTTTGACACTTAAGGTGAGACTTCTTTGGAACATGTGAATGGTGCCAAATCAGCAGTAAGCAGATTAGTAAAAACGCACACCTCAGGTGTTCCACAAAACGTAGTGGTGGTATCTGTCTGGGAAATACCTTCCTTGCACAGTCCAAAGTCAGTCAAAACGATATGCCCCTTTAAAGAAGGGACACAAAGACATTTTTAGACAACATGTGCCACACAAGCAGCTCATTATCCCTGGGGACTGAGGATTCTATTGTTGCCCAGGAATGTTGGCTCCAGCATGGCTCGTTCAGTCCCATTCACCGATCCCTCACTTTCTCAACAAGGCCAGGCAGGAAATCATTATCCAGTACCTAATCCAATCACACACAGTCTGCCTGGATGGAACTGTAGATGACACTGTGGTTCATTAGTGGTACAAAAAACTGGAAAATAATGACATTTGTGTTTTGTCTTCTATTCATTGTCATGTAATGAAACTGCAGTTATTTTTTGTCCACTAGAGTTCAATAGTACTGTACTTGAAACTTTTTACAAACTATTGAACATTTACTGTATTTCCTGTTGTTGTGATTACACTGAAAATAAATTGCACAGGAGTGTATTTAGATGCAAATCATGAATACTTACTTCTTGGTCAAGCAGGATGTTTTCTGGCTTCAAATCTCTGAACAAAAAACATATATATATATATATATATATACAAATCAGTGTGTTTCAGTACACAGAAGCAAGCACAGAAGTGTTGCCCACATTTCTAAACGCAATGTTCAAATACCTCAACTTCAATCTGGAATTCTGACATATGGCTAATTTTCTTCATGTTGTTGTTATATTTTCACTAGCATATTTAAATATACAACATACAGTACTGTATTTTTATAGATGCTGACATGCTCTCTATGGCCCCAAGAACACATTACCAAATGAATGAAGCCAATCTCTTCTGATTAATTTCATTGGCTTCTTAAGGACACCTCATAAATGAAACACTAGACATGTGCTAACTTAAATGAACAACCTTCATACCTGTAGACAATGTTGAGAGAGTGCAGATATCCCAGTGCACTTGCCATTTCTGCAATGTAGAATTTAGCTCGGGGCTCTGGAAAAGTCCGCTCTTTTTGAAGATGAAAGAACAGCTGAAATTCAAAAGTTTACAGCGGATTATTTATTAGTATGCTGTATGTGTTAACACACAATATTACTTGGATAGTAGACAAAAACGAATGCACCACCATTATCGCTTCACTCATCACATGAACCGGTTGTAATGCTGCAATTTATACATCAGCATCACGACATAAAATCAATGATGTATGCCACATCTTTGCTGTTACTTTATATAAGTGTAAAAATTATTCAAGATATTTTAGATTTTAGATGTTAACACTAGGTTTTAATCACTGGAAAGTGTAAATATGTATTAGTATAGCAGTAGGCAGATTCACATGTGCTTGAATATAGATACATGTATGTGTCAATCTGTGTGTCACCCTCGCACAGTCAGTCACGCATGGCTTTTAAAAAAAAGGAAACGCTGATCACAACTGAAAGAGCTCCACAGAGGAAGTCACAGTCAGAGCTGTTCTTTATTTGGAGTAATGTTGTGATCTCTCATAAACACAGGAAGGTGCTAACTAGCTACAGTGCTGCTCGGAAGAATTGTTTTTAAGCAGTTTAATTGACATTTCCTGTAATGCTGTCCTTCTTAGCTTTTCTTGTGTTTCACTTCTACGTGAGCGCATCATGTGCACAAAACCTAAACAACTCACTTCTCCTCCGTTGATGAAATCCAACACAAAGTATAACTTGTCTGTGGTCTGGAAGGAATAATGAAGCCCAACAAGGAATGGGTGTTTCACATTCTTCAGCAGCACGTTGCGTTCTGCCATGATGTGTTTTTGCTAATTTGAAAAAAACAAAAAAGAGTAACTGAGTAGCAGAAGCACACATACCTGTAACACGTGTAGGGTCAGGGTCATACTTGATTGTAAAATTACCTCTTTTCTATTAAGAATGATCTTTTTCTGCAAGACCTTAACTGCGTAATACTTTTCATCATGTTTTCGTTTTGCAAGGAAAACCTGCATCACAAGACGAAGAGAGACAAAGGATGTTAAACATTGCATTAATAGTGTAAACCAAAGCAAATCCCAGTTTGATTCTCACTTCCTACTTGGAAGGCCACCGCATGCAGAACTAAATGTTGTTGCTACCAAACTGCACAGAAGCATTTCAAAACATTCCTAAACACAGCTTATTTAAAACAAATGATATTATATATATACACACAACATTGATTTGTAAAACCACTTTGTGTTGTGAATCTAGCACAGTGATGATAATATTTATCTGCATGAGCAGAGCTATAAATGTTCATGCAAGTGAATTTTTACTCTAGGTTGAACAGAAACCAACTGTACTTTCAACTATTGCACACATACCTTCCCAAAACTCCCCTTTCCTATGACCTTTAAAAAGTCAAAGTCAGTGGGTTTGGCTCTGAAAATAAAAATTACATCAGATTAATTTCACATGTACAAATGTGATTTATGTTATTACACAATCAAACTGTGTAAGCGGTAGTGAACATACTGTGGATTTCCAGAAGGTCCCAGGTTAATGTTTCTGGAGGTAGAATTGTTCTGCTAAACAACAGAGAAAACATTATCTGTATTAGTCTCCAAGATGTTATTACAGCTCAGACTGAGACACACACAGCACTGATTCAAGGACAGTTCCTGTACATGTGTCATGGTAACAACATACAGCAAATATGTTAATTTTCTCTTTTTGTTTAGATTGTTCAGTAGATAGACTCTTTCCATTGCTATACAGATTACAAATGACATCTTTAGGGATACAGCATCTCCCCTTTTCTAACACAGTGATGCAGGGCCCAACTACTTTACTCCATGTGGACCATTCAACATATAAACAGAAAGAATACATACAAAGGAAGAACAAAATAAGCTTATCCAACAAAATAAAAAAACAATGATTGACTGATTACTTACTTTATCATCTTCATCCTCAGAGGCATCTGAAAGGTTTTGCAATCTGTCCATCAGCAGAAAGCTCTTCACATCTGGACTGTGAAGTTTATGAACGTTAAACAAGCTAAATAAAGTGACACCAGCAAACAAAGCATAGCAAAGCAAAGCATTGTTCATTTTCTCACTGACATCAGGTGTGAATAATCACTGAATCTAATTCCTCTCAATAGTCCGTAGCATGAAAAGAGAGACAACATCAACACTTACTGGTTGCAAAGCTGAGGATGGGAGACAATTCGCTTGATGAACTCATGTAGCCCTGCTCTTCTTTGTTTTATGAACTCTATTAGATGGATGCATATATTGTGTTAGAAAAACTATGCTGAAGGCCAAAAACAAATATCAAGAACAAAAGTGTTTTTTTGCTGTTATCATCTGGAACCTGCAGTTCTATCTGGATGCATGTACTGAATTCACATGTTTGGGATTCTTTACATCACATGAGACAACATGAGCGTTGTGTTGTGTTGTGTTGTGTTGTGTTGTGTTGTGTTGTGTTGTGTTGTGTTGTGTTGTGTTGTGTTGTGTTGTGTTGTGTTGTGTTGTGTTGTGTATGAAAACACTTACCAGGGTCAAAATTATCCCCAAATATCCTCTTGGCAGGAATTTTCAAGTTCATAGATGGAAACTGTTTCCTTAACTGTGTTAAGAGCAACAGAGAAGATGACATAAGGGGTAGTACATAAATAAACCTGTGATTACAAGTACATAATTATTCTGAGTCAATGTGAACAGCATGACACAAGAGCCAGAAAATCAAAGACAGGTGAACAGGATTTAAGTTAAGTTAGTAATGTGTTGCTGTAGTATTCCAGCTGCTGTAAGACCAAAATGACAATCTGACACCACTCACTGTGTTGTAGAGTTTATCAAACTCTGCATATCGCCTGAAGACAAACCACTCATGTTGTCTAACAGAGACAATAACTTTGTAAACCTAAAAAAAAGACAATAAAAGTCTATGTAAACAAAAGTTGCTTTACCAAATTATAAGTATAAGATTTTATAGACATTTTGCAGCAATACAGTTTCTCTACATGTTTCGTTCATTTGACACAAAATGAGCTGAATCTTGCACGCACCGTGTAGCGCTTCTTCTTGTCCCTCTGCTCATTGTGGCATGGTATGCTGACATTAGGGAGGCTGGGTTGCTCCTCCATCTTGAGGGCTGTTGGCATTCAAAAGTGCAAAGTCATAAAGTACTGTGTCCTCCTGGATAAGACTTCAAGAATACAACTGGCCCATCCCACTCTGGCTTGCTGCTGCAGAACAGAAAAGAGAACAGACAGAGATTTCAGAAGTGAAACTGGTGTCTGTCTGCTCTCTACACATTTCGGTCATGTTGGCTGAGTACATTCATGTCTGTTATCAGCCACAGCTATACATAAACACTTGATGGCATTTATTGACTCTGTCCTTCGGTACTGTCGTACGGTACTTCTTTGATGTTTGAGCTGTACCGCAATGTAATGCTGCACAGCATTAAGGAATTACATTAGGTCATCCATCAGTTAATCTATCATTTTCTTACTAGTTATTCAGGCCAAGGTTTCAGGGCACTGCAGCTGCTTTTTACAAGTGTTCATCTGTCATAAAAAGTATCAAGTTGACTGAGAACATTACAGTAACTGTTTGTATTTGTATGGTTTTCAGCAAGTCACAGTGTCACATGTTGGTCTAAACACTCTCACACAGATGTCGAGCATAAAACATGTTTTTCCTTTTCTTTCAGATACTAACGGACACATTGGCCAACGGTCAACCGAAACATCAACTACAACTACTACTACTGAAGAAGAAGAAAAAAAACAAAAACACTTGAAACCTGAAGTTTTTCACTTTAAAACCATTTCTGGTTCAAGTCTATTATGGAGTGGAGATTTCTGCAAGACTGCACATTTAACAACAGGGGGGTCAGTGAGCTGCAGCTTGACGGCAGGCAGGCTCCCTCCTCCTTAGCAACTAGTTAACTCACTCCTTCCTCTGAGCATAACAGAGCATATCACATCCTCTATCTCAGCTAAGAATTCAAGGTAACACAACACTTTAACAAAGGTGACAAGTGTACTCACTTGTTTCTTCTTTTGCTATTAAAGGGGCTATCAATCTCCACATGCGAAGTGAGAATCACTATTTGCGCAGCTTTTTCCACATGCATTCAGTGCACACGCAGCCTCTCTAACATGTGAGCCCACACTCACACATGGACAAACACTGGCTCTCTCACACATGCTGGGTCTGTGACATTCTTGCTTGTTTCAGTCAGTGTAAAGGTATTTTAAAATATTTTTTTTCAGGGATCTTTGAAGGTGGAGTTAGGGAATAAGTTGTTTGAGTTGTTTTTTTATTTTAAAAGCCAAATAAGGTTCACTGCTGTGATTCACACCTCCTCCTGATAAGTAACAGTAACATAAGTTCAAGATCTTAATACCAAGAGGTGAATTAAAATGAAGTGTTACATATGTTATCTCCTGTATTGAGTAATTGAACTGTGCTGGGGTCATGATAAACTACCATGTGTGGCTTTCTAAATCGCACAAAGTGAAGCATATCTCTTTTCCTTCACCATGAATATGTAGCGTCTGTTTCTTTTACAAGAAAGCTCTTTGTTTCCTGCTCTGACTTGTCCATTGTTTGATGTTGGTGAGGTCAGCCTTGTTTGTTCAGTAGTTTGTGTAACTGTTGTTACTGTCAAAAATGTTGTTTGCTCACAGCACATGGAAAACCTGCTTTTGGTAAACTTTCACTATCTGCATATTGATCCTGAATGCATCCTCAGAGAATGACCTCATTCTGCTCACGTTGGGGTGAAGGAACAGCAAGAGAGTGACCCTCTTTAAAATGCATGTGTGCAGTCAGAGGGACCTTAACGCCCTCTTCATCACTAGCTGCTTTTTTCACTTTTGTTCCCACTTTAGACTTTCTTTTAGTTTCGCTTTCACTCGGTTATATTAAGACAAACCACTAACAGACCAGTAGTTTAATTTCCTAAATTTTAAAATGCTATCATTATAGGAAATCATCACCAGCTAAACCTGGATAGCAAACATTGTCAGTAACTAGGCTACAAGGTTTTGTATTCTGCATCGGCCACTTTACAAGGAAACAGGCCATTCAGTATTTTTAACACCTGAAGTTGTTGATACACATGAAATTGCTGGTTGTTTCCATGAGCTGCCTCACATCTGTATTTGCTTTCATGGTTGACCGACTGCATTCCTAAAATATTGTTGTGCCAGAAGGAAATAACCTATCTACGTATAACTGTGTTGTGCAACCTACATTTTAGCCTGACGCTTCTTCTCCTTTATATGGAATGCCGCTGCTCACCACACCCACAAACACTGTCAAGCTTGTTAAAACAATTGGAAACAGATTGTAAAGTCATAATGAGTATAACAAGAAACAAGATTTATTCAAAGCATATTCCCTAGGCCCAACACACCCTGTATTCATGCCACAACTTAAGTGAACTTGAACTGACAGCATAAATCCGGTACACTACTACAAGAGATGCAAAATAGCATTCTTCCTGCTTAGCTCAAATACATATCTTTGCCTGTGGATATCCTATGAGGATGTTGGACATTTTTTTTCCCTTTGTGTGGCTGTGTATTGTGTGTGACAAAGACTGTGAGCGAGAAAACAAAGCAGAAGTCACCCCAGGATAGTAAACCTGATGTGAAAGCTCAATCAAGCATGTGGCCACTGATAAACACAGAAACATTGCACCATGCATATGCGCACACAAACACACACACACACACACGCACACGCACACGCACACACACACACACACACACACACACACACACACACACACACACACACACACACACACACACACACACACACACAGGGACTTGTTCTGCATGAACAGTATTTGTGAAACCTGTCAGTTATAATCAAGATCAGGTTTTTATTTTAGAAGAACACAAACATGTTCATTATAATGTGCCCAGGTTCCTTAAAAAGTTTGAACTTTGATGGTACATCTGAACAGTCAGGACAAATGTAAACAATATCTGCTACGTGTGGGATAAAACTGAATTAACAAGCATTATCCTAGCTTTGAAGCATCTCATTATAATGCTACAGAGACAGATCTCTGATTGAGGAAGTGCAGCTGGAGACGTGTGAGGGGCATGAACTCAGTCAACCCTCGTACGAGCAACTGACTTCAGCATCTGGACGACTTCTGAACCTAACCTGACAGTCCAGACAACTTACACACATCCATGTGCCTGCCTGCAAACTGCTGAGGCTCACACTTGCAATTGTGGCCAGGTCTGAGGGTGAGATTTGAATATTAGTGTTGATTAATGTTTTAAATTCTTAAACGGTGGACTGTTTAAATCTATTAAACCCATCGTGTCATGTTTTATAACATGACCTGCATCATACAAAACATATTTGTGATCAAGGAAGCAACTGAGAGTCTCCTCAACTCATCGCAACCAGAAAGTGAGCAGACTGTCCCACTGAGACAGATTAAATATCCAGACAAGAACAGAGGATAAATGCCCATGAAGAGCATAATTGAGAGAAAAACATCCATCTTGTCATTGGGGTTTTGCTTTTGCATCATGTGTTGTTAACTGAGTTTTATGTAATGGCATCACAGGAGGGAAATACTGACATATACACCATCCAACTTAGAAACAGTGGTGTTTCACTAGCCATACAGCTGAATCAGCACTGTGGTCTTTCATTTGGGCGGGTGGTCTGACACAGACTACAATCATGTGAAGGTGGGCTGCATTTAAAAAAAAAAAAATCTACTACTTCTGTTTTATTTGACTGAACCATGTGCTAAGCTTTCACTTGAGGCTTGAGGTGCGTACTAATAGTGGGCCTACTATTTAAACTTCAGCACAGGTCACGTGTATTACAGGAAAAACCGTACAGCTTCTCCAGCAGAGGAGAGGAGAAACAGTGAGAGAGAGGAGGGAGGAGCTGACCACACACACACACACACACACACACACACACACAAATAAAACTCTGACACGCACACGAAGTGAAAGACCTGACATGCTTTAACAAGCTCTCTTGTGTAACACAGACTGTGAACAGTGAAGTAAAGGCTCAAATACACATCATCCAACTCGTGTGAGAAAGAAAAGTAGTTAGCTACAAGTTACTTAACTTTAGTTACACCGTGTTCAAAAAGTTGATGGTATGTAATACAATAGCGACCTCTACGCTAGGTCTACATTACACGACAGCTTTTCAAAGCTGTGTTAGTAGAAAAGAAGACACATTTGTCCATGAACGTTTCGTACCTTACAGCACTTCGCTGCGGTGTTCATCGAGGTCCGTGCTTCCAGCGGGGATGAGTCACTCTCCAGCAGTTAAACCGTCAATGAAGCCACAACATTTGTCCCGTTTTAATTAGGACAGACGCCCCCAAAAGCCCTAAAACTCAAAGTGTGGTCGTCTGTTGCCCACAGGCGTCTGTCAAGTCAGAGAAACAGGAAACATCGGTCTTTCCTGGCCAAAGAAAGTTCCAATGAAATTTGTCACGGGACCTCACAGATACAAGCACTGTCCGGAAATACACAGACACACTTCCGGTACTGCCTTTCAAAATACGACGACTGCTCTGCCTACTCAAGACAAGAGGTTAAAAACCTTCAACATAAAAGCCTAATATGTCAAAATGAGTCACTCAGCATAATTTTTACAATAGTTAAAGGTTGATCCTTTTTTTTTACTTGCTTCCTATAGTTCTAGTATAAGTAGTACACGCAGCCTATATGAATGTATGTATCTATTAACCTTTTCTCTGCTTTCCTTATATTAATAAATCTCTCCACTTTTACTGGGAAATTCCTCCAGATGAAGTGACCTAGAAACAGTCTCAGTTCAACTGATGTCATCTGAAGGTGTTCTGGAGGAGCAAGTTGATCAAGACTACCATCTCCATTGTCAAGTGGATGACATCATATGAACAGTAAAGCTTTTCGGTGAATAGGAATGTGGACCCTGTTGTCTTAAATAAACAGAATAGTAAAAGACACATGATAAGATGTAAAGTTTGTAGTTCCTTTTGCTCTGTACATGATGGCTGGAAGATTTTTACCAAGTCTTAATACTGGATTAGTTTGCATTAGTTTAGTTTGATTAATTAAATTGAAACGAGACTATAGACATTATTTATTATAAGTTAGTTTAAGAAATATTACTTCCAACTGTATATTTATTTAGTGTCACCGCCAGACAAAAAAATGTACTGTATTTCTATTGATAGGTTTCGAGCTTTTATTTTTTGAGACATGATACATTATTTTCGGTTTTGTTGCAGTTCGCTTTACAGAACTACTTTTACACTCAGGAATGACAACATGGAGAATTCAAACAGTTAAACAGTGTCACCTACAGGTAGAAACTCGTAAAAAAAACATACACGTCCTAATTTAATATGACGAAGCAGTGAGAATTTATTGCTTATAACTGGCAGAAGAAACTAGCAATTACAAATATAGCAGATACAACTATATCAAAATTATTCTAAAAGTAGGACGTAATATCTCACAATTATAAGATAATGAACCATTTAGTTTAACGAAAAGTAAGGAACATGTTTTGAACTGCATGGCAGGTAGTAGCCTATATATTTGTGCAGTTATATTGATGTTGTCAAAATCCAAACAGACGCATTGCACCACTTACCTCTGTCCTCTGTCCTGTGTCGACCTCCCTGCTTGAAGGAGACAGTGCGCAGATGAATAATAATCTGAGATGTCGTGATAAATTCAAAGCTATAGTGCAATCTGTGGAAATGTTAAGAAAGGACAACGTGAACAAAATGTATTTTCAGTGATAAATATAGTATTTTGACTGAGCACATGAAGCAAAAAAAAACAAAACAAAAAAGAAAAAAAAACACAGCAGATGTAAATTTCGTCCACACGGTGTCAGCAAAACACAATTCAAGGAGACACGGAATAGGCTGAGGCCAATGTTTGGATGCTGCAAATATTCTGTAATGTTTTATTCAAGCCTCGATCTTCTCAAATGAGGTGCAGTTGTAATGCGAATCATCATGCTATTTTATATTTCTTTCAAAACACAAGAGTGAACTAATGTGAATGCATCATCCTTGTGAAGTAATATCCTAAGAAACATAAGCCCAGAAACAGGTTATATTCAGTGTTCACCAGAGCTGGCAGCTTCTGTGAATACGCGCTATTCACATCCGAGTACAAAATGGGACATTAGATTAATCGCGTTTTCCCTCTGTGAAACATTGAGGCCAGGAACCCCCTGAAGGCCCCTGAAGGGGCCCCGAAACTCCCCACCAGCCCACTTTGAGCCTCCATGACTGCGTATGAAAAGACCCATTCTGCTGCAGAGGGGGGGCCGTCCGGTTGTCTAACTTAACACCCGCCTCCTCAACATGTCAACCAATCCCACGTCAGCACCTCAGCGCGTTTAGCCAATCAATTTCGATTTGTGGCTCCTCTTGTCGCAGCCCAATTTCTGACCAATCAGAAGCGAGGCCGCCTGCACAGTGGGCTGGGCGCGAGAATCGGCGGGATGGACAAAAATCCTAACGCCACACAGGAGGAGAGACGAGTGGGATGGAAACAGCCCCGACAGCCGCTACTGAGAGAAGAGTGCTGGTCCCTTCAAGTCCGCTTTGACTTTCGATGCTGCGATATATAAAGAAACAAGTGCCAGAAGAAGACACCGCGACGTTCTTGTATGAAAAAATGCTACCGCCATCGCAGAAGGCTTTTACCGAGAGAGCGTAATTATATGGACTGGACACTAATTTAGCTCGCTAGCTAGCCGAATAATGCTAGCTAGAAACTGCTAGAATAAACCAGTAATGACTGACACCGTCTTCTATGGATGCACTGGTTCATCTTTGAAAAGAAAAAGGCTCAGTCAACCTACCGACTGTCATGGACAACGTGAAATCGCGCAGGTGGGTGCCAGCAGTGCTGGTGCAGTGCTGTTTCTAATCATCCAGTTCGCTACGTTAGCCACCTGTCTGTCACAATAACAAGCGCTTCCACGCATCTTTAATTAAAAACAAAAAACATAAAATGGTTTGGGCTGCGTGTCCAGTTGATACAGCATGAGTATTAGTTCAAGTGTCTTCTCTGACAGCGCCGTGTTTGCACCTGCACAGTTAACGCTGTGCTGTAGCCTATGAGGTTTCTGAATGGTTATCAATGAAGAACAACGTGTTACCTGCAGCAGATACACAGTAATACATATAACTAACTAACTGAACTCATGGTTAATGATGCATTCCTCTCGGTAGCCTAAAAACAAGCATGGATAGTGTAAAACACGATGCTTTAATTTGAAAGTTATTACTCAGTGTATTGAAACAGATGTTTTAAATATGGGCTACACTGCTATCTAAATAATGTTGTAACAATTCAGTATATTTATGCTGAATAATCTTTGCTTGAAAGGCGCGCAGTCCATTGTTAAACAGCTGTTATGTAATAGCAGCATCCTAGAAAACACAGTAGCTGTGGCAGGTCAGCCTGAATATTTACAATAAATAACAGGACAACAGAGGCTATAACAAACAAAACATATGAAATGGGAGCGTTGTTTTCACCAAACAGCTTATTTGGGCAACAGTGTTTCTACCAAGAGCAATAAAGCCAGTGGGTAAAAGTACCCAACAGTTCCCAAAGAAAAGTACAGAAGAAAACAAGTTTGTAATTTGATAAGCTGCCGCCCAGACAGGCAAAGCAATCATTGTTTACAACAGCTAGTTGCACAAAACTGAGGTTGTTTGCAGTTGATGTCCCACGTTATAATTATTCATAATAAAACACAATATTAGCCTTCTGCTGAAATGATAGGTTGATTTTTTGATTAGTTGATTATCATAAGAGTAAATAGCAGAAAATGCAGATTTTAGTAACAATTCAGGGTTTTTCTGTATTTCAGATTTTAAACTTTATACTGTTTATAACTATTTTTACACCTGTTGGTCAAACACAATAAGGAATTTGCAGATGTGTCCTTGAATAATGGGAAATTGTAAATAGCTATTTAACAAAAACATATATAAAAATATTATTGTGTTCACATCTGGAGAATGATGGGTGCTGCTCTCCTTTTGCATCCTCTGTCTGAAATGTCCTATTAAGAGTTTCAGTGATGATGAAGTATCTAATGCAGGAAACACTGAAAGTGAAGGGTTGGTACATAGGTCTGTTAGTTTTACAGTAAGTGGCTCATTCATTCAGCTGACACTACAGCTGTTTCTTTTATAATTTTTGAAAACATTTGAGTTTCATTGTTGTGTTCAGGCAAAATTAAGTGTGTAAAAATTAAATGTGTTAAAGTGTGTAAAGGTGGTAATGTAAGTATGTCTGTTTTTTGGAACTTTTTTGAATAACTGGACCGTTAAAGCTTTGCTTTTCCTCTGACCACACCCCAGTTTGCCGCCTCCTCAATCTCAAAGACACGCACACACTCACACACCTCTGGAGGTGAAAGAGCCTGTTGATTTGGGAGCACCCCTTTCCTTCAGCCCAGTTATGTCCCTCCTTCCTGTTTAGGCTTAGGATCCAGACTCACTTCCCCACATCCCTTTGCTGACTTGACTTTGACTTGGGCCACAGCAAAATTAATTTGCCATGTTTAATGCATTCTCCATGTGTGATTTTTAATCCTATTATATTTTTGTTGTTCAGCAGAAAGTTATGTGGAAACACAGTGTGCTGCAACTTGCTAACTTGTCAACACATTAAGTACACAATAATGTGTTCTTTTACCTAGTCATTTAAGTACAGTATGTGTGTATTTCTGTTGAATCCATCACTATCTTTTATTACATTTTTTGCTTAGTTATTTACTTAGTGTTTTATTCAGAAACCATTTAAATATATTTAAAATAGTAGTAGTAGTAGTAAAATGGTTATAATTTAGAATGTCAAAATCTGTATCTGATGAATTGTCCAAGCGTGTTTGCACATTTAGGGAATTTGACTCCGGTTGTTAGTGGCGCCATTTATTTATACACGATAACAATAACAAGGAAATATGGCAAGACTGAGAGAGCAACATTAGCCAGTCATTCAGAGTCAGTGCAGTAGGATTTTCTTACTTACTTTATCTGTCACTGAGCGAGATTTATCATGTTGCGTGTTTTAGCTTTAGTAGACTGACTAGAAGTGCCTTGAAACTTGTAATGTTTTTATGCTTCCTTTCATAATATTTCCTTTTATTGCTTGTTGTTGTTGTTGACTCTGGCATAAAGGGTAGTATCCCACTACAACCAGCAAGTCTACAGGGTTAGCGTCTTGAGTTCCAGTGCATGTCTGAATGCAGCTTTAGTTTACGATTTTACTTGGTCAAATAAATTTGTTATGAGCTAATACTGGTCACAGTATTAGACTCTTCTTCACACATCATTAAACCTGTATTACATCAAGTAACAAGCCGCCATAGATAGACTTAATGTGAACATCTACTTAAAGCTCTGTATTAACCTAGTGCTCTCCTTGACCGTGAAAGCTTGTGTGGTGACACGATATCCATTACATTAGAGAGCTTTGCATTATGCATTATGCATTTACAAGCATATATGATATTTGAATGCATAAGTACATACTAATGCAAAATACAGTACTAATACAGTTCTCTGTGCAAACTGTTTCCAAACAATCTCAAATTCATATTATTATTTCTGTTTACAGTTGTTTACATTGATTTTTTTAAATGGCTCCATTAAGACAATCTTATTTTCTCTCTCCACATTGGCCTTGTGTATTTTTAGCAACGATGAGGATGAAGAGTTGCACTCCACGGATCCAGAAAGTAAAGAGAAGAGCAAAGATAAAAAGACACTGTGCAAAGTAAAGTGGTCCCGAGATGAGGTACGTTCATCCGAGGTTAGGGCTTGCATGGGGCTCATTGATTGAATGTATGAAATAGAGATTTTCTGTTGTTTGAGATTTATATTTTATCTTCTTGTTTAAAAAAAAAACAAACATGTTTAATTGTGTTGTTTTTCCTTTCTCTTCCACGCCTCTACATTTAAAGGATGAAAAGCTGAAAAGACTTGTCGAGCAACATGGAACTGACTCCTGGAAATTAATAGCTAACCTTTTTCCAGTAAGTACTCAATGTGATTTGTCTGCATTAGCTCTTAATTAACAGTAGTATTTCACTGCTTCGTGCCAACTAGTTCATCTCTCTCCACTGTAACACTTATTAACTATCCAAACCTTTTGTGTAATCTCATAATTAACATGAATCCTTAATAGGATGCTTTTAACAGTGATAGTGAGCTGATGGTGACTGGAGAGGTAGATTTATTTACAGCTGTATGGAGCAGGTATAACTAGGCACTAATGTTGAGTAATGAGGTGCTGTTCTTTGTACGACTCTGTCACAGGGGAGGACAGATGGCCAATGTCAGCATCGCTGGCAGAAGGTGCTCAATCCAGAGCTGGTGAAAGGACCCTGGACAAAAGAGGAGGATCAAAAGGTAAGAAGAGCTGGGAGTTCTTGTTCTGTACAGAAAGAGGGATGACAAAATAGGTAAATGATAGGGGAGACAGAAGGAAGGTTTGGGGAGTGTCAAGAGCAAGTGAAAAAACACAATACAAAACAAATGCCACAATAAGTAATGTGTCTTTTACCTTCAGAGCAAAAGGGCTGTACACATGTGCTAGTTTGGCTCCTGCTTGTTTATAAATGCTCCACATCATCATTCCTAATAAAACACAGATTTTCTGAGTCACTACTTTAGAGCCCAGCCCCCTTTTGCACAGAGTTGAGCTTAAAATACCTCCTTATGTTCTAAGATGAGAAAGGCATTCCCTAAATGGGTCACTGTTCTTCGGGAATGTCAAGAATGGTGTTCACTTCCCCAAAAAATGTTTTCATCATAAAAGAAACAGAACTACGCTGTTTTTGTTTTTTTCATCTGTGAGAGAAACAGCCAAACAAACTGCTGCTATAGTGGAAGCTTTCTAAACACTGGAGCTGCTGTTGACTAGAAATGAGAAATGACAAGATGTCTTTTCTTGCTCTTGTACATACCCCCTGACTACGTAGTCACTTAAGAATGTACAGTATAAGTGTTGGTTGACTAACAGCAACACAGGGGTGTTGGTCAAGGATGCTCGGATACTTTCAAATCTTTTGTCCTGACTTAATCTTAACACAGTGGCACAGTACTGCGATCACTGAGACACACAGATGTTTAGGTTTGTAAGAAGAACAAACACAAAGTTATAAAAATACAAGGAAGCTGATTTCCTAGTCACACACACCTTTAAAGTGTGGTGCTGCTGGTGAATTGAGAAAATTGACCTAGTTGCTTTCTGGAGATCTAGAAACATATTGATAAATGTCTTCCTGAGTTCTCTTTATCCACCCTTAATATTTGTCCCCTTGTTAGGGTAGACTTCTGCTGGTGTCTCTAAAATGTGTTGATAGATCTCAGTAAATCTATGTGAACCACCCTGCTTGTGAGGTGCTTAAATAAAATACCCCACCACTTCTTGTTGTGTTGTCCCTCTTTGACCTTGCAGTAGCCGATGCAGTCAGTACCAGCAGAGTAGGTCAACCAGTTGTTGGGGACACAGGATTTTCATTATTTCCTTCCACAACATTTGGTACAGCTGTGTTGCTTGTGGAGCAGAGCGAGGAATCCCCTCCCTTAGATCAACATCTTGAAAGAGTAGCTTGGTGTACAGATGGCTGGGGTCAAGGACAATGAGGTGTAAAACAGCCAGAAAATAGGGGTCTGCCCACAGCTCATGGTCAAAGCCTCTGTCATACTGAGGTGTAATGCAACAGAGCTGGCTGCTGGAAAGGATTAATGTATCAGCATTTAGTAGGTGGTATTCCTTTGGGAAGGTTTCCTTCTGAAGTCTTAAAACATGCTTTTTATTCTTGTTGGGTATATATCTACTGATTGATGTAGGTAGGGTCACCTTGGACTGCCATCTCATGAAGCTTCTTGGCATCTATTGTACCTACTCCTTTCTAATACTAAACTGTTTGATGCCTAGGATCAATAGCTGGTTAGTGATAGATAAACCTGACATGGCAGGTCATTTGAGCTCTGGAACATCACAATAGCTCTGTGGTGATAGGTTGAAGATGAGTAGGTATGTTAAAATTATAGTTGCATCTGTTTGGTTTTACTAGTTCAGCTACACTGGGTTTCTTGCCACAAATCACCAGGTTTTAAGGTTTATAATCTTAAAAGTCTGAATCCTGGTGCCAACAAAGACCAGTGTGAAAGTGTCAATATGTAGAAGCCAACTGATGACAGTGGTTAAATTACCACCTTTAAGGTCAATTTGATTTGCAGTAGATTCATCAGCTGGGTCCAAGTGAGCTCTGCCCACAGTTGTAGTCAGAATCATGCATCATCCTTTCATTCATAAAATAAAAGATGAAAGAATTGTTCAAGAGGATTCATTATATTGTTTATTTTGAATTCAACCCTAAAATTCCTTTTTCTGATGGTGTTTGGCAGGTTATCGACCTGGTTCACAAGTATGGGCCCAAGCGCTGGTCAGTAATAGCAAAACATCTCCAAGGAAGAATTGGGAAACAGTGCCGTGAACGGTGGCACAATCACCTTAACCCTGAGGTGAAGAAGTCTTCATGGACTCAGGAAGAGGATCAAATTATCTATGAGGCCCACAAACGTCTTGGCAACCGCTGGGCAGAGATCTCCAAACTTCTTCCTGGACGGTACAATAATTATCACAAATACACTGGTTGTCTTTTTGTTTTTTACACCTATTTTATGTGTGCGTGAGATTAAAAAGGTAATTGTTACCCCAACAGGACAGACAACTCCATCAAAAACCACTGGAACTCCACCATGAGGAGGAAAGTGGAACACGAGGGCTACCTGCAAGATGGCTGCAAGACTTTCACTTCTACTCATACTGGAGGGAAGCGACGCCACCACAGGCCATGTCCTCCAACTCCAACAGAGCCTCAGCACTGTGACCGCAGTCCCCTACCAATATCAGGAGGCAACCAGGTCTGATGTCTTTACAGTAAATGGTGATTTTTCTTTCAATTTGTTGTCGTAATTTTTTTAGCTTGACAGTGATGCTTTGTGTTTTAGATGGTGGGATATTCATATGATCCTCACAATGGCCACTTGGAGAGTCTTCCTGACGATTCAGGCTTTATACAAGTGAGTCTTTGTGTTATTCTTTGCATGCTAATGGTAAAAACATGTCATCCTCTTAAATTTCTGGACTTTGATTGTAGCTATCCTTGTGATTTGCTAACTCTGGACTTCAAATCAAGCACTTGAATGTCCTGTTACTTTCATCTAACATTTAATAACAGACAAAAGGGAATACATGACAAAGTCTCCCTTGAATATTATATGTGTAAATCTGTTGTTTGTCCGGTTTTCTTAACTTCTTCCTTTCCTCCTGTCCTCTCAACCCGTCCTCCCTGACGTTTCTTTATTCCAGCCATCCTGCCTGGATGATCCTGACAAAGAACAAAGAATTAAGGAGCTTGAGCTGCTGCTTATGTCAGCAGAGAATGAAGTCCAGCGACAAGTGCAGTGCAGAGGTCCATGTGTAAGAACACACTCTGAATGTGTGTTAGCATACGTAGTCAGCATAGCCTGTGTGTTTGTAGCTTACATACACTGTAAAAAGAGTCATTTTAATATTAAATAATGCTACTTACCTGAGTCTTAAAATCCAATTAAATTGATATTAAGACAGAATGTCACAAAAGCTCTTAAAGTATGTGTCTATTATGGCTTTGTCTGGTTTTATTAAGAACATACTAACACTAACGAGACACCGAATTATAGAAAATTCCCCAAACTCTTCTCCTCGGTGCACTTTAACAATATTTTAAGACTCAAGTCCAAGTGAACTTTTTGCAGTGTATACATATAAAAATGAGAATGGCCCATATGTTTGTGTGCCTGTTGCCTCATTTGCTGTAGTGTTGCTATAGTAACTACTTTCCCCATTTCGCTACTCATTCAGATTGCTCCCTCATCCCCTCACTATGCCCATGGCCACCCAGCAGTCTGGTTTTTACTTAAGCACTCTGTCTCTCCTGTTTCAGTTCTCTCCCTCCTGACATTGTCTTCACATTTCATTCTCTGCATTAATTTAATTTGTCAGCAACTTCACGTTGTATGATTAATTGGTCAAGATTGGCCTGATATACTATAATATTGCCAGTGTTTCCCATACTTTGCAAACAAAAAATGCAAATTTGCTTTTACACAACATTTAACGATTTCTTGCCATGAAATCAGAAAGCATTATTTTACTGTAGACAAAGATCAAATATCTGTGTTCTCTCACTTGTGTCCCTCAGAGTTTGGAGCAGTACTCGACTTGGTCAGACAGTTTGTCAGATGACACAATGACCACAAGTAGCAACAGTCTGGAGGAGCAAGCCGAGAGAAGAACCTGGAGGGGCCCAGAAATTACCCAGAGACCTCAGCTTCCTGTCTCCCCCAGCAAGTTTCTGGCTGTGGAAGCCAGCACTGTACTCTCCACCCTGCAGACAATACCTGAGTTTGCAGAGACCATGGAGCTTATAGACTCAGTAAGTAATAGAAAGAGACTTGGATGAAAATGATTTCAGTGTGAATTGGCTGATCAGTGGTCATGATTGTGTTAAAGAACTACTGTAGATGTGTTTTGCTCTACAGGACCCTGCTGTATGGAGCGACGTAGCCAGTTTTGACCTGTCAGAGACAACGACACCCCCCAGGCACAACCAAGCAGGATACACCACACTCCTACAAGAGAGAACGATTGACAATTCAATGAGCTATGCAGTGGACACTCCTACTACCATCTCAGGCCACGACAAGAGCAGCAGTACTCCATTTGGTCTGGGCAGTGTGACTTCTGTGACTCCCATCAATTCATCAAAACAGGGGACTACTGGGAAGAGAAGAAGACGACAGCGGGGAGAGCCGTCTCCATTGTGCGACAGGGCCTGTTTCTCCTTCTTGGACAATATTTCAGATTCTCCTAAGAAAACGCCCACAAAGTCACTGCCATTTACCCCATCACAAGTAAATTAAATTTGTTTTTCTTTCTCTGTATACCCAAGCCCCACCTTAGCCACCTAACTTGTCATGGATTTGTTAGTTAAAATCATAGACACTATGGTTGCACTGTTCATGTTGCTTATACTGTATGCCTTGTCTTTCTGTTTCCCCAGTTGTGCAACATATCAGGGGCAGAGCATCTGAATCTGGATAACCCTGCCCTCACTTCAACTCCCGTGTGTGGTCAAAGGTGTCTCCTCAACACACCAATCCACAAGGAAACTACACCTAAACACGAGAAAGAGAATGATGGGTAAATAAATGTTATACATCCCATAGGTGTTATAAAAGCCAGATGCTTGCTATGTAAACTTCCACAGGAATTTTAATTTAATACAGTTTCAGGAGAGTACTAGGTGAATAATATTCTGTGTCAACATTTCAGTTCCAGGACCCCAAAATTTCATAAAACTGTAATGATGCCAACCCCAAGGACACCAACGCCCTTCAAAAATGCTTTGGCTGCTCAGGAGAAAATGCATGGGCCCTTAAAGATGGAGGTAAGCAGTCTTACTTTTGGTTGCCAATTTATACAGTATATAGTTGTCTCCACATGTGGATGTATTTAAATGTTGTTTGTTTTGTTTGTTTTTCATTCAGCCACAGCCTTTGGCATTTCTAGAAGAAGACATTCGAGAAGTTCTGAAACAGGAGACAGGAGCAGACATCTTCAACAGAGCGGACATCCAGCAAGACTACAGAATATGGAAACATAATGTATGGGTAGTATCTCTGTTATCAGAAGAAAACTAATTCATCTTTTAGTACAAGAAATCTAAAAAAAAAAAAAAGACATATATATGATTTTCTGCTATTTTTATCTTGGAATTTTGTTTTCAGATGGATGGCCCAGCTAGAAAGGTGCGCAAGGCCCTTGTGCTGGACCCCTGGGGTAAAGACGGTCTCAGTGTCCAGCTCTTCCAAGATCAGCTCAACAATTCACAAGTAAGTTAGTGGTTCAAAGTCAGACTCTGTAGCTACTAAAGATGTGAAAACCTGCTTTTGTTGACATGTGCCTGACAGGGTATAATCATTCTGAAACTGTGACGCACGTTCATGATCTCAGTCTCATCCCTCCCCGCTGGAGACATTCCAGTGGAGTCTCTCATATATTATTACTCTTTAACTCTAAAAACTCGAAACAATATCCCAGAAATCTGATATTTATTGTATGGTGTCCAGAGTAGCTAGCAGCCAGCAGTTATCTGGAAATTGATTCATGGCAAATGGACTTCCTTATTGTTTGGTCACAACATTTCACTATAAATGAGCTATGATGAGCAGGCCAGCTGCCACAACTCAACTTCCAGGGTCCATAAGTTGCTGCTCCAATGTGCTGCATTCAGGGACAGTACAGAGCATATAGCAGAATAGCAGATGCATTTGGGGACAGTAGATCCCAACCCTAAAATAGAAAAACAACACAAACTGAGATAAGAACCAAATGGTGGATTTGGAAAATCATTAAACTAGTAACACAGTACTTGAGTGGCTGTACATAACCCTAAAGACCTACTCTCTACTTACCGGGAAACTCCTTCTCTCTGTGTTGGTGTACAAATATGTGTTTTGTTTAAAACGATTGTGTGTTTTATTGACCTGTTTAAGCTTTAAGGTTGTGTCTAATTGTAACGATGCATTTTCAATTATACAGGATTTCAAATAAGTTTAGAGTCCCCATTGCTTCTGTTGTTAATTCAGTACTTGTCATATTGTGAAAATGTCATATTGTAGGTGCCAGATGAAAGTCTACTGACAAGCTCCTCACTGATTACTCTGATCCCTGAGCAAGAGGACAGTAGCCGCCCTTTGGTTTCTGACAGAGAGGAACCCCCTTTAGTCCTTGAACATCGCTTTACCAGCCCCCGGGTGAAGAAGCTCCCCACCACCCGCAAAGCACCAAAACTTGCTCCTCTACATGTATGTAGGCGCAAAAATAGCATAGAACTTATTGTTAGCCTGTGTATATTTCAGACAACCAGCAAAACAATCAAGGTCATTGTACCAGTTTTTATTTTTTATTTTTTTCTGTTTTAGTAAAGGAATACTTCTACTTTAACCGTTTGTCACATTTTTTCTCACATTGCCTGCAGGTGAGTGAGTGGGAAGCAGTGGTTTATGGGAAAACAGAGGACCAGCTGATCATGACAGAACAGGCTCGTCAGTACCTGAACCCCTATCCAACATCTGGCTCTACCTCAAGGCCTCTTGTGCTTTGAAGCCGTCCCCTCAGTGCGCAGGCAACACTACTCCACCTGTCCAACACCTAAAACCTCCACTGAATCCTGTAAGAGACAATCCAGTGAATTTCTTTTTTAAATTTTAATATTTTATTTTGAAGGAGACATACACTGCCAAGGACGTCCACAAAGAGACTGCTGGTATTATTTTTAACACTTTTCGAGGTCACTGCCCTTCATTTTTTGATTAGCTGTTTTTTTTGGGGGGGGGGGGGGCTTTCTCAGTTTGCCCTATATTTTAAACAAACACACAACATACACAGCTACATGAGGAGTTTTGTACAGTTAAGTGAAGTGAAGAGGCAGTTTTTTTATGTCGTGCACTAGTCAGTAATGTTGCCACAGCCTGCACATACAATAGGCTTTAGAAATAGTGTTTATTACTAGACGTGGCTGCTTCTAAGTTTATATTGTTAATATATTGTTTAAATGACAAGAAATACATTTTATAATGCAACGCTACTCATCGTGTATCTCCTCCAGCTTGTTCCTAAACGTATCCGTTAAAAAAACACATACATGCAAAATCTGTAGCGTTTTATGGACACCCATGTGTTCTCCTAATCACACCATGGGTTTTGACTAGACACATAAAGTACGGAGGGCAATGTTAACCATCGCCTTTAAATTTCAGAAAGAAAAGAGCTGTCAGTATTGCACTACTGAGTTGATTTTTGCTGTTTTAAGAGCAAACTGGATAGCACTTGTGAAGGTGATGTGAGATCTTTCTAAACAACACAACTTTTCTTTGTTAAGGCCATAATGTCCACCAAGACATTGGTTGAATGTATTTCATTGCAATGTACATGTGTAAAAACCTCAGTAATGGAAGGGTACCTTTATTTCTGTTTTATTTATTATCTCACAGCTCTAAAGCTTAGATATTAATATAATTGGACACCAAGAGTTTTTTTTTTTTTTTTAAAGATATTTAACTTTGCTGATAAAACAGCCTAAAAACCCTCACTTGCTCTGAAGCAGTTCTCTCTGTAATATAAAGTTAAAGGTCACCATCACTTTGGTCCGATGTCACAGTAACAGGTGGTACTGACCAGTTTCCATATCATCAGTGTTCAACGTCAAGCATTTGGTCAAAAAGAATTTACTTGTTAAGCGAAGGCTGTAGGTTTTATTTATTTAATGTTTACTAATTTATTTATTTCTAAAAAAAAAAAAAAAAAACATTTAAGAAATTATTGAAGATTTTTATTGTTTTTTTTTTTTCCTCTCTCTCTTTCAAAATCAGGATTGGGCTGCCATTGAGTTTCATTAGAAAAACATGCACTGCCACTAATTTAATGTTAATTTCTGTCTCTGATCAGACAAGATCTAGCAAATAATCATTGTGTAGTTGTACATGTGATCTTGTAACATATAGATAGGATTATTTTTTCCTTTTGATTTAAATGTGTTCTTTGCTATTAGGTAGCAAGACTCCATCTCCAACCTCTAATCATAGACAAATTGCACTTTTTATTCATCGTTTAAGTTCAGATGTTTATTCATAGTAATGATGTAGCTTGTCCTTTTTTTTAATTTTATTTGTGTGTGTGTGAGCAAGTGGCTGTGTGTTTGTTAAATGAATGTTTCACACTTTGTAATGAATGCTGACATTAAGATCATGCTGCTTGATTTTAACATGTTCTTTTGGTCTACTGCAGACATGTACTTACACTATATACAAGCCCTAAAGCATCAAACTATTTTTAGACTCCTGGGAAAAAAATGACCTGTTACAATCCTTATCAGATCTTCCATGTTAACAGCTTGATTTTTGTCTTTCGTAATCAAACTTTCTATTATCTGGTGCGGTAACACTACACCTATAAGTGGTCCTCTTTGTGTTGTTGGCATTAATTGATCCAGCTATAATCTGGATTATCCTGCTTTAAGCATGTGAGAGAGAAAAGAAGGGAATCTTGTCAGCAAGCTCAATTTGGAAAGATCAGGAGGATACAATATACAACTCTAAGTCAGGAAGTAGACTAAGAGAGACATTTGTATTTGAATCTGGTGGCTGAGATGTGTCTAATCTGTATATATTTGTGTCATGTGTTGTGTTTGTTGGTTTGACTTGTGTCTGTACATTCCATTTGTTAAGTCCAAGTTAATACTGTATGTCCGTATGTTAACAACACTTGGCCGTGTAACATCATAGTAATTAAGTACATAGACAGGATAGTAGCAGCTACCATATACTACTGTAGTTATGCATGAGCGGTACACAAAATGCTGGACTTTACTTTCATTTACAGGCTGAATCACAGATATAACGCTTTTTTTTTTTGTAGGTTTTTCAGTTGACATCATAGGTCAAGGTACCATAGAAATCCGCCAACTGTCTTTGTAACCGTGTACTTAATTTGGAAAAATAAAGGCATTTGTTGCATGATGTCTTCGGTGTGTTCGTATTTCCTTGTCTTTCTCTGCCAAGTATCCCTGTACAAATTAGTGTAGATTACATGGTGTTTTCCAGCAATAAAGATTTTTGATGATCCTTCAGTTTTTCTGACACGCTCACAGCAGGCGTACCAACCTCTTGCCAAAAGACAAATTCTTTGCTTGGCCGTTTACTCGCGCCGTTCTCCACCTTTAATCATATTTTCACTCCAGGTGCAGTTGACAGCCAAGCAGGTGAATTGTTGATGGCTGCGTTTGGTGACTCGGAGTGTTTAAAACTGCCTCCCCTGTCGTGTGTATGTATATGTTGGGATGCTGTCAACTTGGCCTGGGGTCTAGGGACACGAGCCCCCTCCACCAGAACAAGAGGCCTCTCCACAGGGTCAGCTGCTGGCCCTAAAGGGGCCCACTCACCCATGACTTAATGCCCCCGGGCTCCTTTGTCCTCGGGGCTGTTGGTTTTACAGGCCCATTCACTCAATTGCCCTCCAAATGGAGGGAGAAAGAACGTGACAACTTGCCTTATGCTGAAGGAGCAGCAGTGCACACGCATGCAAACAATGTGCACATAAACACACGGGCGCGGCATGCATGCCATGTCCACTTAATCAATCTGTCCTCCCTTTGCTCTTGTTCTTGTACAAGAGGATCTTTTGTTCCTGTGTGATCCACACTAAAAGTTGAAAGATGTCAGAGACCTTTTGCCTCTTAATTGGTTGTTGTCAGCGCTCTTTCCACCTTATGCTTCATGCATGTACTGAAGAGGAGCAAATGTGACTTACTGATACTTAGACAGTACATCATAGATGTTATAATATTTATTAAAATAAATTGTAGAGTTTGACATGTGGTGTCCACTACATTACTTTTCTTATATAGCCTGTTCCCTGGATCTTCAATCGCTGAGTAAGATAAGGTGTAAATATTGTTGTGTCCACCTTTTACACTAAACATGAAAAAGACCCTGTAGGCATATTTCCTCTGCCTTCTTCCTATGAACGAGCAAGAGCACAAACTCTCTCTCTCTCACACACACACACACACACACACACACTATTTGTCTTTGTGTATGCTAGACAGCAGATGGCAGCCCATTATAGGGCTGACAGAGCAGTCATCTGGCAGGCACCCTGTTACCCCTCCTCCCCTTCCTCACCCCCCATTCCCCAAAGACACCCAACACAGCTCAGCAGGCGCAGGACACTTTTAGGCGGGAGAGTCCACGGCTCTGAGCTTGTGTGTGTGTGTGTGTGTGTGTATGTGTGCAAATTAAAATTGGACCCTGGCCTTTCTGTCACATATAGGTCACTGTTTCCACTTGTGTGTGTCAGCGCCTTGTGAGGTAAGTCAGGCTCCCATTTGAGTGAGGACATGCTATGTGTTGAAGCAGCACCCACCTCCAGCATGCCACTTCATCTACATTCAAATGAATCACTTTCAAACCCACTGGTGAGTGCTAATCCCAGTTGAAACGAAGGCAAGTAGCTATGACAAAAGTTATATTACTTTCTTCAATATTTTAGGTTTTAGGAAATAAAGGAAACTATTCAAAAACCTGGTTTGAAGGTCAAATTTTAAACTTAAATGTTCATTCTCTGTAATTCTTTCCCATTGTTCCAAAATGAAAGTTTCAAGCCTGAGATGAGCAGTAGCAGCAGTGGAAAGGCCAACTCTAATGAAGTCACGAATCAGCTCAGAGGACCGGTAGAGCTGTCTCCCTTTGCAACATCTTCCATTTGCAAGACATGTCTCCCAAACACTGGCCCCAGAGTGACTGCCTCCTACAGCTTTTATTACAAAGGATTATATGACAGTGAATATTAAATGGTGGGGGAGGAGGAGGAGTGTGTTTCAACCATGCAGGTCAAGGCCAAGGTTAGAATTAGTTTTGTTGTTTGTGTCCTCTTCAAGGAGGTAATCTACAGCTCACCCTATAGAGACAGCACTACGGGGACATGCTGGGAGGCACCACAGAAGAAGACTGCATACGACTTCTGAGAGCTGCTTTGGCGTCACTGGGGCAACCTGCACAATCCCTGGTACACTGGCAAGTCTTTCAGCAAGCCTCAATCACACTTCCTTTCCCTTGAGGGAGTTTTTTTTTTTCCTCCAACACTGTTAAATAGGAGGGAGGCCCAGTGTGTTCAAAGGAAAATGAACAGGAGTTCAAGTATGAGGTAATATACTGAGGTATGTTTCCACTGAAATAAAAAGAAGTTGGCCGGTGAGTGTTTGCTGGTTTTATAACCATAACATCGATAATATCTGGTATACTATGCGGTTACATACAGTTTATACATATATATCACATGTGCAAATTACGTAGAGGAACAGAGATGATAAAAAGGGTACATTTGATCAATGAAGCTTCACATTACTTCCCCTAAGTTATTGCCCCTAATACAGATACAATATGTTGCAATGATATCATATTTTTCAAAACAACATATCTGGCATTTGCCAAACTGAAAAACAGAGCAGGAAACAGCAACTTGTTTAGCTGTATTGTACATTCAAACTTTCAGTCATTTTGCACTTCTGCCCCCCCCCCCACCCCCACCTTTAGTGGTGTCTCAGCAGGTGCTGTGCATCACATACAGTATAAGGAGCTGAACACCTTCTCTGACATCACTAATTGAGATACATTCCCCATTTAACCTCTTGCTTCTTGAAACGCAGCCAAGTCAAGAAGACCCGATGTAGCAACGAGCAGGACGTGCTCACATTAGGATATTCACAACCTGTCTTCACTGTTTCAGAAGCTCCTCTGTTCTCCCACCAACTTCCCTGCAGCAGCCCCACCAAAGTAAGCTCAACTCAACCATCCCAGACAAAGACGAGGACCCCTTAGTCGCTCTCGAAAGCCACGTTGGTGGCTCCCTGGCGTTCGCTCTTTTTGCGGCACTTGGACAAAATCCTGTGGAGCAGGCCCGGGGATCTTTGGGTCTGAGGTTGGGAGGCCACAGGCTGAGGCTGGGGGATCTGGGGCCTCCGCACCGAGAAGGGGCCCTCGCTCTCACCCTGGCCTCCATCCAGCCCCACTCCACCTCCTGCCCCCCCTCCTCCACCTCCTCTGTTCCCCCTCCTGAGGGCCTGCAGAATGTGTCCACTGAGGGACAAAGAGGAAATAACAAACACAAAGGCTCTGTTTATTCCTCGTGACCCAAATTCCGCCGCTAGCAGACAAGACAGCACGGAGCGGTACAGAGGGCTCTGTGTGGTGTGTGTGTAAATACATGTGCGTGAGCTAAGTTTAGTGGCAGGCTGTCAAATATAAATGCCCCCCACACTCACCCAGACTCCAAGAGAGATGTACAAGCCTTTTAGTAGCTATCGTAGGTCCAATATTTAAAATTCACCCTGGATGTTAAGAATAAAATGTGTGTAAACAAACATTTTCATGTCCTTTTAGATTAAAAACAAATTCACTCCCATTTCTCTTTGGCCTTAATGAGATGCAGTGCAGTGACAGGAGACTGACTAGTGTGTGTGTGTGTGTGTGTGTGTGTGTTGGGCTAGTAATCAGTGTGCTTTGTCAACTAATGAGGGACGAGAGGGGCCACCTGTTTAGGGGTGCAGGGCGGAGAGCAGGAGGATGGGATTTGGTGATGGGGGATGCGGAGAACAGCTGCTGGGTGCGTGTGCATGATTTGTTTGCATGCGCTCGCTGTGTTGGGATGTGTGTGTGTTTGTTATTATTGCTGTTATACTTACTTCACATATCTAATGCGAACACCTGTATCGTTGTCAGCCGCTGCCGTTCTCAGAGATATGCTTCTACGGGGACCTTTGGCAGAAAGATTCACCTGAGAGTGGACAAAAAAAAAAAAAAGTGTTCCAGTTAAAAATGGCTCATTGATGTCCTGAAATAACCAGCATGCTGCCTCTGATGTTGTCCTCCATCTGTGTTACTACTTTAGAAAAGCAGACAGCTCATGCTATTTGCTTTCTATTTATTTCTTTATTTAGAAAACTGTGGAGCACAGATATCTAAATTTAGTTACTGTTTTACACTTAGACTGAACATTTCTTTGCCACAACATAATATAATAAAACTATTAAGTATCCTTGTCAAAAATGTATTTAATAAATGATGTGAAGCATTTATAATTATATATTATATCAGACAAATACTGTGAAACTGGAAATTCAGTTAGTCTGAAACTTTAATGGAGAACTCCAGTAATTAAAGATTATAATTTAACAGAACTGGCACCAGCAGTAACGTCTATTATATTTAATCAAGCCTGCTCTGGAAACCTTCTTATTTATGATGCTATTGCCGACTGAGAAAATAGGTTTTCAGGGCCTTTAAAACTTACATTGACAAAGAAGAACAGAACAGAACAGAACAGAAAGTACAAGACACTAAGCAGCAGCAGCAGCGGCAGCACAGTCCAGTCACGCTGCATTGCTGAGCACATTTAGGCAGCCAACCTGGCTCAGCTCCATCACACAGGAGGCGGGGAAGTAGCCCTGCTGGCCGTCCTGCAGCCGCCCAAACCACCTCTCCTCCTCATGTTTGGACAGCACCAGGATGACGTCACCTGGAGACAGCTCCAGCTCATCAGGCCAGTGAGGTCTGTATCTGTGCACCACTACCATCTAAAGGACAGAAAGACAATTGCACTCAATGCAAACTCTTATCATCTTATATTCACTCACGTGTCGATTTCAGGTCACCAGATGCACTTTAAAAATGTTGTACGACATTCATATCATGTGTGAATTGTTGCATTGCAGTTTGTTGTAATGATAAAAGCTCAGACTCAGTTAACGCAGTGGATTATGGGTCAAGACTGAGAGATGAACTGCTGCGCAGTGAAATAGAAACCTTAAATTTGGGTCTACTCTTCATGATCTGTTTCACCTGAATATGTTTGTCAGAGGAATTAAACACAAATGAAACACTTAAACACAGAGTTACAGGACAATGACTGATTTTATATAACATCAATGTCAAACTCACATTCATCAATCTTTAGTATATGTAACACTTAAAAAAATTAAATCGTGGCATTTCTTTTGCATTTCTGCTGTTAAAGATATATATGAGACATATATGCATGTTCTTTAATATAAGGAAGAATGTATCACTTGCCTTTTCTGCTTCTGCCCTGTATCGATACCTCCCTGTTAACCATTGAAATCAATCAGCACAAAGGTTAATTTTATCATTTGTCATAGCTGCAAAAGCTGCAAAATAAAGCATCTTTAAATAAATGCTTAGAAATATGCATGAGTGCCCCCGTGTCCTTGAGAAAATGAGCATTCCTCATGAACAAAAACAAAACATCTTCCCAGTTAGTGACTAATCATCTGACAATGATAAGTCATCTTGCTTTCAGCAGCGACATAAGGAATGTCATGCCAAGCCACACTTCACTGCAGACATGTTTCCACTCACCTACTGGAGCAAGGACAGTGGTGAAGACTTCAAAGTGCTCATTGCTGTGCATGTAGATGCGCTGCATCTTGAAGGTCTGACACTTGCACACAGACTGAGGCTCCTGTACTCTCTCTGCACTACCTTTAAATAAATGCAGCTGACTAATCCACTGCAGCACTGACTGGAGCTGGACACAAGCAACAGCACGTCCTTACCACAGCACAGCACACACACACAAGCACGCACAGCACAAGACAATAATAATACAGCACGATACAATAATAATAAGACAAAATAGGTTTTTGACATAAAAATATTGTGAGACTAACAGTTGGAGTTTCTCAGCTTTCAAGATTAAATATTAACACTGTTTATTTTTTATATTTGTTTAATCTCAGAAATATAAAAAGCAGACATCATCTCATTTCAGAGATTATTCTTGACCCACTCATCTTCATGCCAGTGCCTATTGTTTGTCAACCATCTGGTCACATGCGAGAGAAGTTGAGAGGCCGCTGGTGCTGCCCACTCGAGGTGGATGAGAATTCATAATTTTACCTCATCAACAGTGCTTGGTTGACTAGAGGTTATTGACTGTGTCCTATTTTCCATTGGCCTGGGTGAGCAGGGACAAAGATGAATGGGTTTGGGACAGGGGTGGCGGACTGCTCAACAGATGGTGATTGAACGCCCCCCCACCCTCTGCAATCACCTCCCCTCTGGTGCTTCACTGTGATGGAGCTTGGCTCATAAGCTTGTGTCAGCGATTAAAAAGCATCCATCAATAATATGAGTGATCACTCAGCCAGTTGATCAGAGCTGAGCACTGGAAGTTTCCCTCAAAACTGTAGCCATTATGAAATATTGCATTTAATAAACCTGAAAAGGCTGAGACTGCAAAACAAATCTGAATAGAAACATGGATTCATTCCAATCAATGGCAACAGGAAATAAGGCTGAAATCCTGTCAGCGAGGTTATGGATTAACTTGGTGAACTGAACAAGTAGAAGTGTGTTAGTGTACTGTCTGAAAGAGGAAAGACCTTTAAATGGATGCAACCACTAATTCATCTCATTATCCGCGGCCTTAGCAGTGCTGGAAAACACTTGACTTACACTCGCCTTTGCTCTTACTTCAGCGTGACGCCTCGAGTCTAGACTTCAAGGCCAACAAGAAGCCGTTACATAAGAAAAACCACAGCTAAGCTGCTTAGAAACCGATCTGATGTTTACTTCTAGGAAGAAGAAAATACACGAGCCCCGAGCTGCTCCATGTTCGAGTTTCTATCTGTTTGGACAATCTGCAGCTGTTACTGAAGTGAGGGGGATACAACAAAAACGTGTTTTACATGAGACATTAGCAGAGATTACAGAAACATTAGATTACACCGTTGCACCTGAGTTTGCTGCGATTTCATTTAAACAACTCAGTTTTAGAAAAATGTAGATTGGGGGTCAAATAATAAGTATTCGTTATTATTATTAATATTATGTATGGATATGAATATTGCTCGGAGAGCCATAGTTAAAGTTAGTGACACATGTACTTTTACTTCATGTCAAAACCAAGTGAGCGTCACTGCAACATAATCACACACAACATAGTAACTTTATCCACATTTAGTTATGTCTGCAGCATTGAAGGTCCCAATAAACACAGTGGCCTCCATCATCTGTAAATGGGAGACGTTTGGACATGTACAAAATGATGTACATGTTTTTTTCATAAAAATATTTGAAACAAACCTTTTTTGTAGAAATTTGAGGAAGATAATGAATTTAATCAATTTTGGAAAAAAGCTGCAACATAAGAAAATGTGGACTAAGTGAAGCTGTGAAACTTTCTGGATCCACTTCACTAGTGTACTGAGGTGAAGGATGAACATGTCTAATGTTGTGTCATTATTTTTCCCCTCTTTGCTATTTGTTTAATATTTGAGTAATGTAATATAGTGAGATTCAGTCATGTGAACACACACACACACACACACAGTACTACACTGGATTTTATTAATTGTGTTCATTCTCACTAGAAAAGTGAAAAAAACACCTGTCAGTGTGCATGACACCGCTCCAAATACCAGGGGACTTTAAAAGTGCTGAGTCCACAAGTTTTAGATGGTGAAATAGATATTTAGAAAAATAATTGTGTTTGTACTCTTCTTGTGTGAAGTTTAACTGATAGTAGCACTCTAAAGTCAGTCTGATAGCTGATGCTGAGTGTTTGCATACTGACTGTGAAAACAGGATCCTACAGTTTAGTGTGGTGCTCTCAGTTCTCCAGAGACTAAAGTGACACCCACAACCTGCTTTCTTTGTTTCACTAATAGCTGACAACGTAAATGTTTGGTTTTCAATGCTGTAAAACAAACAAAAACAACAAACTGTCACACGAGAGGCTGAAACCCGAGGATGTTTAGCAAGTTTGTTTGAAAAATCAAATGATCATATAATTATTTCATGGCTAATATACAATATGACAATGAGACAATAGTCTAAATGATTAATATTAAGGTCAATATCTTGCACAGCTATGAAACCTTTTTAATTACAGAGGAGAAGGCACCTTAAGCTGATTTTATTCAGGGCTACGATACAACAGTGTATTTATCAAAGTGTGTTACATTAACAATATACATTAAGAGGTTCGGTTCATCTTCTGGAGCTAGTTTCCAGTAAACTCAGTTTACATCAAGCATCATTCAGTCAGTCCGTGTTGCATTATAATGTCCAGTCTGAGGCACAAACACACACACACGCAGGTGGACCGCTCAGTGTTTCCCAGGTTTGGCCCTCTTCCTCCCTCCTCCAGCTTTGCCTCCTTTCCCCCTCGCACCCTTTCCTTTGCCCTTTCCTGACATGTTTCCTTTCCGGCCCCTCTTCCCTGCTCCTCTCTTGTACTTGGCTGCGGCCTCCTCTCTGTCCTCCTCCCTCATCTGTTTGTTGACAGCCTTGGTGATGTCCAGCTTGGGCTTCTTGCCGTCCATGATCTTCAGGAGCTCCAGCTGCTTCTGCCTCTCGTTAGAAAAGTCGCCGATGAGCGGCTCAAACTTCCTCTTCTTGCCCGTCTTTGGTGCCTTCTCTTTGGGCAGCCGGTCCTGGAACCTGCCTGCGGATGCTGTGGAGGTCTTGGCCACACTCACGGCTCTGGCCAGCTCGTCTTTGGACTGCTGTGCCGTGGGGACCAGGCCCACACCTGGCACTTTGACTTTCTGCGCCCTGGCGATGTTGCGCAGCCTGTTGAGCTCGTTTTTAGCCACTTTCTCCTTCTTGGCCTTGATGCGCTTCCCGAACTGGTCCTCATTCGGGTCTGCGGTCTCCGGCACCTCGATCAGCCACTCCTTGGTGGCATCGTTGGCCCTCTTGTAGCCCCAGCGCCTCCTCCACTCTTTGGCATTTTCATCCCAGACCAGGTTGGTCTTCTTCTTCTTCTGGATGCCCTTCAGCTTGGCGAACTGCTCCCATTTGGTCGGGGCTTTGGGTTTCGGAGGAGGCTTCTCTCTGGGCAGCGGGGTCGTGGGCTCCGGTAGTCTGGCCACTATCGCCTCCTCGACCCGCTCCGTGGGCAGCTTCCAGATCTCGTTGATGAGCAGCTGCGTGTTATCCCGAGCTAGAGACCTGAGGAAGTCCTCTTTCTTCTGCTGCTTGAAGTCCCGCGACTCGATGCGGTTCTTGTCCGACGCCAGCAGGTTCCCGACGTCAAAGTCCAGGTCCAGCTCTTTGTGGACGGAGATACTTCTCAGCTTTTCAGCCTCTTCTTGCTCAGCTTTAGCTAACAGCGCTTCCACACTGCACGCAGCCATGTTGTCAGTGCTGGTAGAGGTTCAGCCCCCACGTGTAAAAGAGAAACACGTCAAACTGCTTCCGGGTCACACGGGGAGTAGGGGGCGTTCCCACCTGTGGACACAAGGGGGCGACACCAGCCCATTAATCACTGAGTGGAGTTACTTTAGTTATTTTAACTGCACACACTCACTGAACAAGTTGTATGGGAAACAATATTAATATAGAAAATGATTATGTTCAATAATACGAGAACATCTGTTTTAAGATTGTTTTGTTTTTTTAATTTTCACCTTGTCAATAATAATAGTTGATCGCCTCCGTCATCAAGCAGCTAGGGTTCAGGGTTCAGGGTTCAGGGTCTTGTCCAGGGACCACTGACATTTGCCCAGGAATCGGGGGAACTATGAGTCGTACCACCAACCCTGTGGTTTGTAGATGCCCTACGAACTGATCCACAGTCCTCCCATCACCTTCATCTAATATCTATAACAAATATTTCTTAACTGGACAGTTGAAATATTATATTATACATGATGCCTCCAAATATAATAAAATGGTCTGTTCTCAGTATATCTGCGTCTGCATTGCCACAATCTGGATCGATGATAAGCTTCCAGATTTATCTCATATGTACAAAACTTAAATGTAGACTTAGGGTGAACATATATTTGTATATGAGTTTACATTTGAGTGAATGTAAAAATGAGTAGAAAAGGAAACTAGCCTTTCTAAATAGCTTCAAGAGTGAACAGATACATTAAAATCTCCTTTGGTGTTTTCTTCTCTGTGTATTTTTGTGCTCTGACTCATCACATCACATCATTTTACACTTCTGGTGTTGTGATAAACTTGGTAATAGGATTTTCATACGAGAGATTATGTTCACTGTATGTGTGTCTTCTAAAGATCCACAACTATAATGACTCTATTTTTGTCCTTGTCTCCACTAATTTGGAGGAGGAGGTGAAGGAGGCTGAGGGTCCTATTACAATTGACTGGCTGCCAGTTGTTCAAAGACAGTGGTATTATTATTTTGGGCTCCAGTAATTAAATTCATCGACACACTTGCCATGTGAATGCTAACACTCTGACAGGCACAGAGATAAGGTCACAAGTGATGCTCTGTTTGGAGATGTGCGGAGGAAATGCGCAATTAGTGGCCCAAAGTCCCTGTCGTGATTTCGAGAAGGGTACAAGGTCCTCTCTGACGCTGATGTATATCATCTCAAATAATCCAATTTAAACATAGTCCACTAGTTAGCAGCCGGCCTCAGGTCGGTGTCATCCACTGTCTCCATATGGGCAGAAGGCTTTTGCTGACTTTTGATCCCGGGTGGATTCTGCCAAGAGGATTAGTTTTCCATGGTGTTTTTTTCGGGGGTGGGGGGTATACACAGCACCGGCATTCCCACTCTGTGTCTCCACAGCTTTTAAATGTTCTTAAAGGATAAGATATAAAAAGAGTTCTTTTCATTCCACATTACTACTTTCATGTGAAAACCCTTGCAGGTATTGATTTTTTTATTTAGTGAGCTTGAGCCACAGGAGCTCAGGCCTTTTTATCAAGGAGGCTCTTTGACTATTTTATTCTTCCTTAGATCCCTGAAAAATTGACATTTTGGACTTGCTGGAGGGTTTCAGTGTGACAATATGCAACTGGCCGAGTCCTACATGAGTTCACAGTGAACCTAACACACAGTGTGTAATAACCAGGAATATAAAACATCTGAATGATGATAAATGGTGCTTGAAAGTTTGTAAAGAAATATCCACACTAGATATTTATTTTTAAGAAATCAATTCAATTTGCAGCAAGATGCATAAGTCTTTCTCTGTATAAAAGTCTGGTTAAAACACTTTTACCACCAAATAAATCTTTATTGTAAGAGAAGAGATAACCTGACATAATAATAATAATAATATATATAATATAATAATTAATCTATAGGTCTATAAACACCAGTTATACTCCCTGCATGCCCCTATTTCTAGATATATTTGTTCAATTTACTTGAAGGATTTCACACTGGTTTTCACATGTTAAAACGTTACCATCTGCATCTCTTCACAGAGCACTTCACTTTTTGTTATTTTCATCTTTAAATACCCCCTGATTGATGCCTGTGATCCATGAATCACAGGGGGAAAGAAAGAACATTCATTCATGCAAAAACTTGGCCCAAGGCGTGAAACTTCTCCTTCCAGAAGTGGACCTGTTAGCATCAAAGAAGAGGTGAGAGCGCTGGAAGCTCCGCTATAAAAGCACAGCAAAATAATCTCATCAGTACCATCCTAGCATAAATTAGTCGTGATTAGCTGCTGACAGTTTGCTCGTGTATTTATAGTTGTCTTATCGTTATATAAATTATTTGACCTATTTGGCTGGAGGATGGAGAAGTTATATTCTGCACTTTTTTCAAGTTTCAGTGAAATATTATTTAGCTGTAACTGCTAAATATCTGCTGTATTTCTCTCTGTTTTACAAGGTAAAATTAGATTTTCTGCAGGGAAGAAAGAATCAAGAGGGTATGTAGGGTAGAGATTTCAGAGTTGACGTGTTATTAGTGCATAAAAGAGACACCAGGGGAAACAGCTTCACGTGTCATGATTTCTCAGAGATTAATCAATTGTTTGTCCAAGTTAACTATAAGGTGATCGTGCTAAACAAAAAAATCCCCATCACGGCGCCGTTAGCTGACAGGCTTATGCACTTATGCACTGACTCACATTAATTACTTCCTGCGTCCATGGTGAGAGGGAAATGAACAGCGAGTTTAGTTGACTGACGTTTGAGGTCGGAGCTTTTTATTGATCTGCAGTGGTTGGGACAGAAACATGTGGTCTTGAGCAATGCCTCACAGCTACCTGCTGCTTTCAAACCAGTGCCTGTACCGCGTGGGGTCTCACACTCTGGGAAGGACAAGTTACAAGATAAAGTGCATTGTCTGTTTTCTTTGCAGGGCACAGGGACATCAACAAGGGCTTGTCGAATCACTGTTGCATCTCTTGTATTCACTTCAAACAGTTTACACTGTGACAAGAAAGGGACAAAAAGATAATCCTGTGTTCAGATGTCTTGCTGTGGCAGGTATTACCCAGCATTTTGGAGCCAGGACACAGTGGGTGGAAAGTTTGCAGGTGAGCATGAAAGCACAGCTGTGGCCTCCCGGAAGTGCAGACTCTCTCCATCCAGCTGACATGAATGAAACAGTTCAGCTGCACTCCAAAACTTGGCTCACTTCCTAGATCCAGCACGGCACGAAGAGGAGAGTCCTTGAGATATCATTCCAGCCACATTACCAGTGTGTGTGTGTGCAAGCAAGTGCATGCCGTGTGTGTGTGTGTGTGTGTGCGCTGTTGTGGCTCCATGCTGGATATTGGAGGCAGACAGAGCTGGGTAGTGCCTGGTGTCATGGTAACTTACAGAGGTCGTCCCTCAGTTTGGTATTCAGCAGCACTGTGGGGGCTTATCTCACTGACATCATCGGGTACGCCCTGTACTCTGTTCAGCCAGAGCTTCCACCCAGTTCACCAACTTTGTGAGAATAATGATGAAATCATTTGTAGGCGATCAACTCATTTTCTTATGTTTTTCATCAACGGTTCCTATTTTCTCCATGTTTTTTTCCATAAATTTCACATAAATCAGTAGTGGGTAGTTAATGTTTTGCCAGCCTATATTTGTTCTTACAGATAAAGTGAGAGAAACTGTCAGAAATATAAAGCTACTGCCTGCAGATGATTAGTTTAGCTTCTTGCTAAGCTATGCTAAAGTGGTGGCTGTAATTTTATATTTACTGTACAAATATAAGAATAGTCTCTATTTTTAAATCTTATTCTGTAAAAATGAACTGAACTTAATTCCTAAAATGCTAATCTGTTCACATGATAACCACATTCTTGTAGTTTGACTATGTTAGTGATGTAAAAGCATTGTGGTTAAATTTGTACTGTCGCAGATGAATCCTGTCTTTCACCTCACAATCATGTTAAATCATGTTAAATCTCCACTCTGCTTCATGACTTGTGCAGTGCCTTTAAATAGCTTGTCATCTTCTTCTACAGCCTGTGGTATTTTTCACATATGCATAATCAGCTCCCAAACACACACACACACACACACACACACACACACACACACAGAGAGAGAGAGAGAGAGAGAGAGAGAGAGAGAGAGAAGGCAAAGAGAGGACCAGAAACACCAACTTTTGCCAAACCTGTGCAGGCTAATGTGTGATCCAGCCCTTTAGGTAGAATCTGAGAAATCCTCTTTGAAGCCTTGGTGCAGCCTCAATAATGAGGGGGCTGTGTGCCGGCATCCAGGGCCTTTATTGATTCCCCGTTAATTAGTCCGTAGGTGCACATAGGCGCATAATTAGACTGATACTGAGCTTAATGAATGCAGACAACCACTAATTCCAGTGGGGAACTGTTCCCTGCAGGACGGATGTGGAATATGGTCAATCAGACATTATTTTGGGGGAGACAAACTGGTTAGAGCGGCGGAAGACTTAAATAATTTAATGTATAACCGATTTTTAATGAGCACCGATCAGTCAGTGTGGCTTCAAAAAAAAAAAAAAGAAAGAATGCAGTGTTGATGACGCACACTTCACAAGCTTTAGCAGAGACAAGAGGGCTTTTAGCCACTAAGTGCTACTCAACTTGACGGCATCTGATTTGATGGCAATGGACCATAGAGAATGTGAGAAAAAAAATCACACAGAGAATTGTTTCAAACAAAATATGCGTTCTGACAAGTGACAAATGAGCCTTTTGAGAGATGCACTGAAGACACTGTGCAAGTGCTGTTGTCTCCCTCGTGGACTGCGAGTCATGCTCGGCTGATGCTTCGAGAGGGTTTGTATGGAGTCATTTTGACATTTTATCTATCTATTGAACTTCAACAGCTCTTGATCATTTGCGATTGCTAGTGGAAATGTGCAGAGTGGGAGATGCAAGTCATTAGGATGTAAATGATGATTCCAAACAATCATTAACCTCTCAGTGACGCAGAGGTTAAGTTTAGAGATTAACCGTTTTTATTTGGCTTCCTTTGTAACTCGCTATTTTAAAAAATGGTTTTACATTTTGGCATTTGTATCTCTCTAATTCTGGACTGACTTGATGATCCATTAGTCCACTTCTGACCCTACTGTAATTAAGGGGCCATTAAGTGACTACCCACTTGATGCTGTTCTGCATCCGTAGCAGGTGACTCCAATGTTTGCATCCAGTCCTTTGTGTGATATACTCGGTGCAGAGCATTGCACCTCAAATAGACTGATATTCTAAGGCATTCACCAGGGAATAATGACTTTGTTCCTATGGCATTCAACAGGAGTGATTCCTCTGTCAATGTGGCTGAATAAGTCAGAGGCACAGAGCTCATTACCAAAAGGGCAAAAGTCACCTTGCACCACTCATCCTCAGGGCCACTGTCACTTATTGCTAACAGAGTGTCAGTGTGTTACTGGCATGCTAAACATCCCTGTATGATCGGACTCATGTTGAAGCAGGGAACCGGTTATAGTAGTCTAGTGTAATGTACACTTCTTCTTCTACTCTCATGTCCCTCAAAGTGACTCCCAGTCAGTTTGCTTTGTTCTGTTGTTCTCTGATCAATGCTGTAATGAAATGTTGGCCACGCATTGTGCAACGCTTTGACCTGACGTGATGCAACAGTCATTAATTGGGAGCTACATTCACCCAACTGTCCTGTCTTGTAGCATGACATACACTGAACAGCATCAGGATCCCAGGGGATCTTGCTGAGCTATAAATAATAGGGATCACATACATCTATGCAGGGGCCCTCAAGCATCGGTACACTCGCCTTGATATGTAAATTGCATCCCTGCCTTTTCCCCCAAGCCCTGGAGTTTGAGTAAGTGAAACAATTTAGAAGAATTTCACAAGCTGTCTCAGGTTTAGTACCCTGAAACACTTCTGGTTTCTAAAATAATATTAGCATTGAAACCATTAGTGAAAATCATTTGTGTTAAACTGCATTAAATTATTCCATTTAAATTAAATCCAAAGTGTTCTCCAGTGTCTATGTTCACATAAATGAGTAATAATTATGATTAATTGCTGCACACGAGGCAAATTGACCCTGAACTTCCTGCCCCATTTTTTTGCGTTCAAAAGCCAATCTTAGATATTTGCAACCGACATACAAAAAGTAAAAACACCACGCGGAAAATGAAATTTATACTATATTACAATTACAAATGCAAATGTGAGTCATGCGCTGATTGCTGATTTGCAGCTATAGATGACGTGAATGCATGCAGCAACAAACCTCCAGAAACCGTGACAGCAGGTGCCTGACAGAAAAGTGCATCAGCACTGATCCCAACTGCAACATGTGTGTAATTATAACGCTTAACTGCACTGAATGAGCAGCTTCAAATATAAATGTTGAAGTGAGGCAGCACCTTTGTCATCATTCCTGAGAAACTGTGGGTTGTGACCTTCAGCATATACAAAGCTCAAATGTATGGCAGGGCTGCCTTTCAGAAACCACTTTTATCTAATGCTTGTGCAGAAAGAAGCACAACCTGGCTTAAGGAGCACAAAACCTGCCCCCCTGAGAAATGAAAAGATCTGAACATCAATGAACCTTTATGGGGAGTTTTGGATCTCAGCGTGCAGAGCTGATTTCCACCTCCTTCATCCTTCAAAGAGGGATTTTTTCCCATTCAATAAACACAGTTTCAGAGTGTGACAGCATCTGAAGGAGGCACGCTAGGTTTTTTCAAAGAAAAAGCGTGACGTTACTCCCTCTGAGGTGATATTATTTGGGTGTTTCTGTCATTTTGTCCACACTTGCTAACCAGCTCTGGTTCTGGGATTGGATCGGAAGATGGGAGATTTAAAACATGGGAGTTTGTGAATCTAAATTTGGACTCCAGAGAGAACAGAGGGGTCTTTTACTTCTATTATATAAAGTCTTTACAAACATCATAAGGTTTGTCATGAGTGTCATCACCACACACACACACACATGCTCACGCGTTCACTTTTTCACTCTCAAACAAGCAGTGTGAAACCAAACATCACCAGCACTGAGCTAATTCTCAGGTTTATTTTGAGTTTTTTAAGACTCTTTTTTTCTGGAGCAGAGATGTATAAATAACCTTCATCTGCTCATTGCCTGCGTAATTTGTGTCAGTGAGTGACGGCCACAAGGTCTTGATTTTACATGTTCTCCCCAACAGACCATGAAGATTATATAAAACAGATAACAGAGGCTGGTTCCGTTTTTTTGATTCTTTATGTGTTACAGGAAGAGACGAGGGGTGCAACAAAGGAGCATCTTGTAATATTGCAAACCACCTCAGGCACTGTACAGCTTACTTGTGGTTAGTTAGGCTCCTGTTCTTTCTGCCCTGTTTAAAAAGTCATTGCCAACCCAAGTTAAACTAAACCGTGTCCACCCCTGGGCTCAGTGCTCACACAACGCAGGCAGATGGCTGCATATGCTGAGTCTCAGCTCTCGTTTCTGCTGGAGGTTTATTAGTGCAAAGTAGGCATTGTTGTGGACATGACAGACATGCACACGTACACATGTACTGGGACACAACAACAACAACAACAAACTTCTGCTCAGTCGAGAGCAATGGCTTCCAGCTCAGTGCAGAGTGAAACAGACTGGTGTTGTGCCAACGTCCAAATCCCTCATCTAATTAATGTTTACATAACTGTGGCTAATGTAATTCATGCTCACCCATGTTCAGAAAGGGTCAAGGAGCTTGGGGAAGCCCACCTGAGTTGACAATCGGCTGTGTGGGAGTTGCATGCACAGTCCAGTGAACTGGACACATCAGGTGGGATTGAGAGGAGACAAAAAACCCACTCTAATTACAAAACACAGCTTGCAAACGTTGGTTACAGAGCAATTCAGTAATCAAATGGAAAGTTTTTTGGAAAACTTGGGCAATCTTTTGGTTGTAATCAGGGAATATTTGCTTCTCATACATATCTGGTCTCATTAAAAAAGCAAAAAACACCTTTGCATTGAGATAACTATGCTAAATAGAGACTGTTTTAACATTCGAGCAAAGTAATAAAAAAAAAAGCATTATGATTAGTATGTAAAAGTGGAAACAATAATTAATGCAGGTACTCAATTCTAATGACAAAACTGAATTAATTTTTTCTGTTTACAGTATCCTGGAGCATGATGAGCGCTAAAGCAATCACAACCTGCTGCCACCACAGAGCACTTAGTGAGTTTTAAAAGGCACTGTAATTAAACAGCAAAAAATTATGAAAGCCAGTCTAAATTGCTGTCTCGACAGTGGATGGGTGGCAGAAATGAATCTCACCTTTAATTCGCATGACGAAACTACACAAAAGTTTATTGAAAGGAATTGTTTGCAATGGCAACAAAGAATTGTTTGGTGAGAGCAACGCGTTATTATACTACTGTATGATCAGATATCTAAAATATATCCCTTTGCCTGTGATATTTCAGAGAATGATACGCAAAAAGCATAAAGTATTGTCAGGTATTATGACGACACTTGTCTTTGCTATTACATGAAAGTGGGAGCTTTCATGGCTACAGCGACTTACAGAGGGGAATGATGTTTTTCAGGGGAACTGAAGGAGGAATCTATGGCAAAGAGACAATTTAGGGGCTGCAAAAGATTAGAAAGATCATATAATGTGAACATCACAACAAAGAAGAGATTTAGAGGCTGAGGCGAGATGCGGTAAGAGGCTTAGACTACATACAGAGGTCAGCGATGGCAAGCAAACTGAAATAGTTCAATCTACACATTGCATTCAAAACACTGTGCAAAGCAGGAGATGGTAGGATGGTAGGATGTGCAGAGACTAAAATAAACTCAGAGAGAATCAGTAGTAGCACAAAAGGAAACACAACACGTTGGCAGAGTTTCCGCTCTTGTTACAGTCCTGCATGAAATAAAAGAAAAAACAATTAGTAGCATCAACATAATATAAAGGTCAGAAGGGGCACGCTTAAAAAAACAAGAATATTCAAGTACACAATTAGTATACTACTTTCAAAGTACAATAAGCAAGTATACTTTCAGTTTACCTCTTATGTACTTATCAGAGTTATACAAAGCTAAATTATGTTTAAGTATTAATACTTGTGTGTACTGACACTGTATACAGAAAAGTCCAAGTATATTGACCTGTACTTATACTTATATATACTTACATTTACTTGAACTAAACTTAAGTCAGCGAGTGCACAGAAATATCTAACATGCCTTTCAAACCGTTAATAATTTGTGTGACATTTTGTTTTTTCAGGACAGTCGGTGTGGTGGATCATTAATTGTTGTGCTATTAACTTATAACAAATCGTAAGTATTAATTTGGTCAACGATGAAGTGGGATACAAGTATTTTACAGGAAAACTAATAGTTTAAGTTTACTTTTTGAGTTTAGATGTATACTTTGATAACCTAGCAAGTGGACTAGTAGTACATCTCTATCCTTTGCAGTATACTTCAAAGTAACATTCATAAACTAACTAGTAGCAAAAAGTATATTGATTTATTCACTCAACTTGTTATACTGCTTACCACAAGTAGGCATTACTATTAGTATTAGTATACTTACTACTAGTAAGTATACTACAAGTATACTTGTTAATAACTTAAGTTTGTTTAAAGAAACAACATTTTTTGGTAAGGGCAGTGGATAAATATGGGATGTATAAATGAGTAATGGAGTTGATTGACTATATAGTATATTGATAACTACGATGCTGCCGTCACACCAGGAGCTCAGGTTGTGGCTGTGTGACGTCCATATCAGTGGTGTTTAAACACATCAGGATGCAAAGTCTTCACGAGGTCAATATATTTGGCAGCATAACGAGAGCCTGGCAGCTGCAATTGTGAACAAATAAACAGAAAGTACATTTTTAACCTTTAGCAGAACAGAAAATCTAATTAACTTTGTAGATTTAAGAAGGAAAACACTTACTGACATATGGGCTTTAAGAAGTCCTTAGTGAATCCTTGTTAATTTCAGAGATGAAAGCTTTATCACATGATACAAGCAGAAACTGTACAAACAAAACACACATCTCCAAAACGCCAACATGTCCCGAGCAGAGGACAACAGTCCTGTTTTCAGTTTTGGGACAATGTGTTTTTAGTAAACTTAGATTGGTTCTTAAAGGGATTGTTTAGTTCAAGAAGAAGAATTTAACTGTGAATAATACAATACAGTAAGTAACAAGAAAACATTTGGACAAACTGTTTCAGGTACAGGAGTCACAGGTTCCAGCTGATACAGTACGTTGGCTTCAGACTCTAGTGGTGTCAGGGTTTATGTGCAGTGCTGATAGGTGCTGGGTGTACAGTGTGTCACATTTCTGGAGATAAACTATCTGTATTGAGGTGCCAACATGATCACTCAAATCAGTCCTTCCACGTGCAGTGTAGCAGAGTGCACTTCCTGGCATCTCTTGTCTCTCTGAGACTTGTCACTCACTTCAAGAAACAGAATCCTTCTTCACTCACACTGATGAATTTACAGGACAAAACAAGCCTGCACGTCGAGGTACCTGCTGGACCCACATCTTACTCCTGCCTGGCCCATGCTCATCCTTTTCGTGTCTCTAATGAAAAGCGACCCTACTGTACTGTACAGCACGTTCACCCTCTGCCGCCTGTGGACCGTTAAGCCTGATGGTGAAAGTCTTCTTCTAATAGCAGCGCCCTGGATTAATGTGTTTATCTCTGTTGATTGATTCATTACATTAGTTTTATTTTACCAGATCAGTTGATTGATGCTGGGCCGTGGAGGCTTTTAAATTAAAGCCACTCAATTGAATGAATCACACAACAAAACTCAGCCCAGCAACCATCTCACCCCTGACGCAGTGCTGTCCATACTACAATATAGTTATGAGAAATGCATTACTCCAGATAAGTAACAAAACCATTCTTGCTGTACAGCTTAAGGTGGATCATCACCTAATGAGGTAAAGCTGTTCCTGCGTTTAGTTTAGTTGTAGTTATTGGGTAATTGTGCTCCGCTCAATTTTCTTTGAAGAAATATCTTTTCTTTTATTGTGCTCTTCTCAGATTTTCCAGACAGAGTGCTGCTGTCTGGTGTAATTGTCTCATTTTTATTTTGCCGCGCGTGGTGCCACTGTGTGATCAGTGCCTGTTAGTTTCTCGCTGATGATAAGAGAGAAGCCAAGGAGGAGGGAAAAGAGGCACCTACACAAACAATTACAGAAGTGGAACTTTGAAACATATTGTAGAAAACCCATCTGATAGTACAGAGAAAAATAAACTCCAGGTAGGAGGTGTTCTATTTACTAGGATTAGGATAAAACATGTAAAGGAGGTCAGTTATGTACAGTGTTTTATTGGACGGGCACTCATCTGATTATTTTCTAGCGTGATAAACACCAAACTCAAGGTTTCTAGCAGACATAGTCCACTTTCTGCACATGGAGTTTCTAGATCTTTTTGCTTCATTTGCTGCTCCACCACAGTAACATACATAACAGTGCCCAGTGCTTCTCTGTTTTGTTTTCCTCATTAGACTATTTAAAGGTACTATCTGAAAAACAACTATGCGTCTCTTCCTGCACAAACACGTCCGATTTCACTGCATCTTCACTGGCCTGCATCCGATCTAATGTGGCAGAGGACATCCATTATCTGTGCTATGGATCATGGGGCAAATGCCCAGTGCGATCATCTGAGAGGAGCCACGGCTTTGAGAGGCAGCGGGAAGCCTCCTGTTTGCAGAAAGGGTAAGACTTTCTTAGAAACTGACAACTTTCAGTCATATCAATGAACTCAGAATGAGAATATCACATCGCAGCTTTTCCCCAATCGCTGATAGATCTTAGACGCCGGGAAGTGAACTCTGACGTAATTACTGTCAAATGTGCTTTTTGAACTGCTGTGTGGTGATAGATGCGCATTTTTATTGGCTACCCTCCTGCTGAACCATAGCGTATTGTGGTTTTGTTTTAAAAAAAAAGTTGCAGCAGACATGCTTGGTTGAAGAAAAACAGAAATAAACACGCTGTTTCTACTGACATTTTTCTCTCATTAGCACTGTACTTGACAATAAATACATCTTACATCCACTGAAACTCCACTTCCACTTTCCAGTTCAGAACAAAACACACAGCTGGGAAGTTATTCACCACACACATTAAGATATTACATAAGGAAATAATAGTTGTGTAATGGCAGCATAACCACTATCCTCATGTTGGCAACTGTGCTTGCTCTGATAGATTTGATTTAACCCAGTTAAGAACATCTTGCACAAACATAAGTGAACTCTCCAATGATCACTCCAAGTCAGACCAAAGTGACAGACGCCCACAGAGACAGGAGGAAGCTACTTCAGCCTTTATATTTGTGATTGTTATATGAAATAAGGGCGGCTATGTTGAAAGAAAAAGAGAGATTTTTAAGGTCACTGAAGCTCAGAGACGAACCTAGATAAGTTTAAAAAAAAGAGATAGAAAATGAAATGTTTCTTTTCTCCGGCTGCGATCTGTCACATTGACCCACATGATAACTGTCAGTGTCAGCGCATATGACGTTTGTCAATCATTCTGCTCTCAAGCCTGGAGTTATTTTGCTCACACTTTGCAGGTCCTGAGATTTGACAGAATTGTTAATGAGTCAAGTCTGAGCCATGACACTGCCTGGTAAAGACAGTATCAGCATTGTATCGTCAGATTAGGGGCCGCAAAAAAGCCAATTTTGGTCCAAGAGTTATAGCAAACTGGGTTACAATTTTGGCAGAATGACCTTGGCCTAAATTTCGCTCGAGATGGGAATTTTCTTGTCGCACTACAAAGCAATCAAACTCGCACAGTCTGAGATTGAACATCTGCTGCTGGGAGTGTAACGTTTCTCGTGCAGGACACATATGTCATCTAACCCCAGGTGCAAAACTGTTCCTGAAACAGATCTAAATATAAAAAAAATATATGATTTCATGAGCATAAAATAATAAGCACAAAACATTGAAAAAGGTCCATATAAAAAAATTTAAACTTATACAATCGAACTTTGAGTGTATGACTGAATAACCTACTTTTATGTTGTGTCTAAAAAATGAGGAAGTCATCCTGGGTCAGGGCTGGATTGGAAAAAAAGACCTCCTAAGCAGACGTGTTGGAAAAAATTGTTAAATTTTCAGGCATCTAAAACGACATGTTCTGATCCTGTAAAGTTGTACAAACGAGTGACGACAATTTATAAACCTGCTCTTTTCGCCTTTTTCCACTCGCAACCTTTGCTGAGAGGCCCCTTTCCCAGCTGTTGTAGAAAATGACTGAGCCTTTTATAAAAATAAAACGATATAGTTATGACACTTTTAAAAAGATTCACACCTTGCGGCAGGGTGTCACAGACAGGATGGAGATGTCAGAAAGTGATGAACCACAGGCTCAGGTTTTAGTGTTTTCACAGGATTCATGCAATAAGAATATTAAGGAAAAAGTACACACACTTATTTAGTAAATTATGCACATACAGACAATCTATGATTAGACACAAGCATCTACTATTCAATCCAAAGACATGTTTTTATTTTTTCATTAAAGCGGAAAATCCAGCCAAGGATGTGAACTAATAGGAAACACATATGAGACTAAACATTGTCTCGACAGACACAAGTTTCATCCTGCGACTGTGGTGTGACGTGATTGGCAGATCAGCTATGTCAACCAGCATTAGACAATCCTCTGATTTAAAATATTCTTTGGTAGACGTGCTAGATTCATATAGACAGACAGCCCCTTGGGGTTCTTGTTGCATTATGGACACTTTTTTTTTTTCAAACATTGTCGAGCTGCATGAAGCTCAGAAAAGCCAAATGTACACATTGTTATATTTGATCATTTCCAATGTGCTTGTAAAAGTGCTGAAACATGTATCCAAACACATTTAAATTAGCTCCTTTTTAAAAGCACTTGACTTTGCACTGAAGAATACTTTAACATCAAGTGCACCACAGGGGATACTGGGCAATATTTTCCATCCTGCATAATTAATGAGTCTTTGAAGCCTTTAACTGCAATGACTGAACATTAACATGCATTAAATTCCTCATACATCTGGCAGGCTAGTTATATGAAAGCTTGGTGATTTTTTATTTATTTTTTTGGTCAATCATAAAATAAGAAATGTCATTTCAGTAAAATTGTCTGTGTTTTATCTCTTGAGATAAAAGGCCAAGCTCCCACCTCCATCTAGACGTGTTTTTATAACAGGTTATATCACTTGACTATAAAGCAGAAGGACACCTGAGCTACAGGAAAGAGGTGAGGTGCTGGTGTAAGAGTGGAGCCCTGGGCTCAGCAGAATACCAGTAAAAGCTCTAATAAACAGCCTGAGTGACCTTGTTTATTTGCATAAGTTTATCAAAAGTTGAGGGAAGCTCTGAAGTATTAAGAAAAACACGGCTCGGTGCACTGGGGAAAGTGGTCCAGTAATGTAGGAAGGGACAGTGGAGCGAGAAGCACTTGTCCCTCCTCAAAGCAGATCCCAATTAAAAAGGCAAATGATCAATTAAAGAAAGTGTTTCCATGGAGTCTGTTGCTCTGATGGCTCTGAGAAATACTTTCTCTGAAGCAGTTTGTAGATGGCAGTTTCCACCTGCACAGACAGGTCACAGTTAAAGGTCGTGTTAAGTGGCAAAATCCCATTTTCCCTGGAGGAATGATTAAAGTTTTATCTAATCTAATCATCTGAGAGATTTGCTCTAATAGAGGAAACAAAGATAATAATTTAAGCCTGAGCCTTTTCCGGTGTGATCTGAAAATGAGGTGACACGAGTTGACCACAAGCAGTCACTCTCTCATCAGTTTTCTATTTGTGTCTGTCAACATGCGTTTCCACTGATGGGACCTGACACCTCCCCTGGAGCAGTGCAGAACATGCAAGAACGACAAAGGGAAACGGCTGCAGAAGGAACGGACAATTTCACACTTATTGCAAATTGCGCTCTGATCTTGTAAAATGTCTCTGGATAATGTGAATTTGATAAGACTGCAGAATATTTGAAGAGAAGCCCACTGTGTACTCTGTGACAACATTTACTCAATCAAAAATTCTCCTCTCTTACAGGCGGCTGTGTTTTACTTGAGTGCACAGGGTGTGCTAAGTCACGTTGACCTCTGCATATACTGTATGTCTAAAACTCAGGTTCTTACCTGGGAACGATTAATGGGGAGATTGTTTTTTTTATGACTTAAATGCATGAGTTTATGGCCAACGAGGAGTAGAGGTGTCAACCTTTGTTCATTGTTGATCCTGATCCTACTGTGTGGAAACATTAGGAAGTGAAGTGAATGTGAAACAGACAGAGAAACAGACTATCTTAAGATTCAACCTGTTTAAGATCCTAATGGCTCCTGTGATATTGGATTAACCTCTTCATCGTGAAAGCATGGCTTGGCCCCCATAGTTGGCGGAGGCACCCAGTAGTGATGTACGTATGTGCGGCAGCAATGAATCACTGGGACACAATACCCCCCCCCTCCCTTCTCAGCCTGAGCTGTTTACAGATGCACATTTAAGGAACAACACAAAAACAAAGTCACACTTGCAGATTGCACCAAATGTACCTGCGACTGTTCTGAGGCATTTCCAGTGTGTTGACTCTGTTTATTGTCCTTACTGAGTTGCCAAATCCATCAAATTACCAAGAGATATTTTTGTCGTGGGATGCAGGTTTCATCCATCTCTGCACACATAACTATGAAGATGAGCAGTGACCCAGAGGCAGACAAAGCACAGTTCAAGTCATATTGACTGTTGCCACTTTTAAGTGTGCTCCTCTTAGAATTCAACAACCAATTATTTTTGAACTAAGTCGTTCAAGTGAAAATGCCAGCAGGTGTGGCACCTAAAGGCCTGATCCGAAGGCACAGAGGTAGACGCTCGTGCTCGCGCGCGCACACTCACGTATGACTCATCTCATCTTAACTAAAGCACTTTGTCAGAGGCGTCCATTCACGTTACACCCATGCAAGAACGCGCAGACTCAATCGCATCTTGGAGCGCGACACTTCTAGTGAGGCTGGCTATATAAGTCCATTCAGCATCTTCTCTTTAAGTAACTATATACTTGTTTCTTCAAAGAAGTGAAGGAGGGCGGCATCTCGCCAACTACCTGGAAAGCTATACGGCTGTGTTGGACCTCCTCTAAGGACTGAAGGTATGACAAGCTTTTATTTTATCCACATTGTGGCTTTTCCTGCAACCCATGTTACATATTCTCATTTTCTGGGCACGAAGAAACTCCAACTCCGTTCAGTGCTCTGGTTTCATAAGCGCTGAATGATTTTTTTTTTTTTTTTACAGATCACAAAAGCGATTTTTATCCTTGGCAATTACATTGTATTTTCAAACTTGATTTTGTTTCAAAGTCATGAAAATAAGTGTAACGATGGTGAAAAAGATAAGGCTGGAACTTCCACAGTCTTTTCTTTCAATTAAACACAACCTGTCTTTGCGCACAAATATTGCACATTACGGACCAATTTCACAAGACGTATTTGTATTACTGATGGAAATGAAGCCGGATAACAAAACCTCTTACAACAATAAATATAGTGCAACACTTTATTGCACACTTGCCAACCCGTTACATTATTGCAAGACCTTGTTTTACGTGCGTAAATTCCTCTTTACGCAGCACACTGAACCCTAAAGTTAAGGTGAAAAAATGATTCATATTGCATAAAAATAATCCAGGAATTCCTTTTTTATTTCCTCAGATTCCTGTTGATATCCTGACATGAAGCTCAATTTACTTGGTACCACCGTGATTCTGCTAGTTGCCTTCTTACCGCGCCACGAATGTCGGGCTATTGAGAGTCCTGGCGGTGCCCTGCGCGTCCCAGCTCCCCAAGACCAAAACTCCCAGCAGCAGCAGCAGCAGCAGTCTGGTCCCATCCTGGAGCGGCTTGGAGAGGAGTATTTCATCCGTCTGGGCAACGGGGACTCTAACACTTTCCCATCATCGTCCATGTATCCCGGAGGATCACCTGCCATCTACAACAGAGCGCTACAACTCCAGCTAACGCGACGTCTTTTGCAAGGCAAAGTTGGGAACATCAGGGCGCTCATAAGCGGCTTCGGAGACCGCGTGGACGACTCTATGGGGAGGGGAAGAAGATCCGAGGACCCGCCGATATCCCTGGACCTGACCTTCCACCTGCTCCGGGAGATGATGGAGATGTCCAAGGCGGAACAACTGGCTCAACAAGCGCAAAATAACAGAAGAATGATGGAGCTCTTTGGGAAATGAAGACCTCTTTCCAAGATCTCCTCTTCCTTTCTTTTCTTTTTTGCGTTTTTACCATCAGCACCACACATGCTCTGTACGATATAGTGCCGCTTTATCACACTTATTTATAGCTTTAACCTCAAATTATGGAGATAAACGGGCTTGACTTGATACATTGCCATTTTAATGTGTAAAATCTATAGATATATATAGATATATATATCTAAAGATGCATATTTGAAATGCAATTCTTTTGTTAAAACATGAAATACTGCATTGACAAAATTGGCATTTTGTTTTAGATTATGGATCACTGTATTCATGATATTTATGTTTGTTAATAAACTTATGTGCAACCAGTCATTTTCTGTTGTGCAAGAGAACGTCTTATATCTATATTTTTTAATAAAAAAAAATTCAAAGCAATGCTCACATTTCTCTGTGGATATCCTTACATACAATATAATAATAATGCCCCCTGAAAAAAAAGAAAATCTCAAGTGACTAAATTGGCAAACATAACTTTCCTAATAGTTCAGGTATTTAGTGTATTTATTTTCCTGCATTGGAGAGGGTTTCCTGGTTCAAAGTAAAATAGCAAACGGTTGGAGAGAGAGCACAAATGGCCACTGCCTCTTGAGTGTTGCCTACACAGATATTGATTCTTGGGGAACGGTTTCTCTAACTGAATACAGTCTTATACGGTGTAACCATGGCATTGCTCCGGAGCCAAGTCGTGGGTTAACACTCCTCTCTAACGCACACAAAAAGAGCTGTAACAACAGAAAATTACCAAAAACATTTAAAAGGATGAGCTGTAAGAGCTCCTGCAGTCATGCAGGTGAAGAATATTCACACATTCTTTGTGCTGAACCCTCAAATCTCAAGACTAAATTGTCATTACACCCACAGACAGCTCAAAGGTGCACCACTGACAGCTAACTGAGTGTGAAATGCACTGCGTGTGTGTGTGTCTGTGTGCACACCGTGCTGATCCTTGACCTACAGTGTTGGGGTAAACTAAACAAGAGCTGCGAGTGAGTCATCCTATTCTGTTTGGCCCACTTAGCAACTTGGGGCTTAGTGCTGCATTGAGCCCATTTGTAAAGGATCCAACTCACTGAGAGATGGTGTATAATAATTAGATGGGACTCGGTGGTGGACTGCCTCAATAGCAGAGTCACAGCCAAGGTGAGACCATTGCAGCGCTGCAAATAGAAGACTGATGTCCTGAGACTTGCTGCAGTCTCACATGTACAGTAGATTGTGGGCAGGAATTGTATCACGACCATACAGTTCTGCTGGGTCTTACAACTGCCTGAAACAGCTATAAAAAGGAGACTAATGCCTTTTCTAGTTGGATTTCCTTTGACAGAAGTGATGAACAAGAGTGTGAAGAAGTGATAAAGCGAGGGGGAAAGAGAAAATAAGTCTTTTTCCAGTAGGCATGTGCACAGACACACAAACAGGGATAAGTATTACACAAAATCTATTTTATAGCTAATTCAGTCTACACAAAAACCTGAAGCACAGCAACTTGTGGGAGTAACATGAAACTAAGAACTGTCCTTATTCTTGTTCATCTAGTAAGACCCAAGACTTGAGAAGTACTCGAGATTGTTTGTAAAATTAGGTTTTATTGACTCAAAAAATATAATACACCCTAACACTGCAAGATGTCATGTTTCATCCATAACAGGAAAATAACCTAGCACACAATAAAGGCTGTTTTGTATATGAAACATTTAAAAGCTGTTATTATTTTTTTTACTCTGTTACATTACTCATAGAGTTGCAACAGCCATAAAAAATAATCTGACATTACTTGCATGCTGTCTAACGATGCAGTTTAAGTAGCAAGTTGAAAAAAGGTCAGATGCATTAAAAACATATAAACATTATGGAGACCAGATCAATAGACAGTCGTAGCCCATTTATTGTTCAGTGAGTTCAAAATGCTAATCATTAAATTTAAAAAAATGTGCAGTTAAGCACAACTTTCTATTCACTTAAGTCTCTTCCTTTACATCTATCTCAGCAACTCATGCTGATCTAAACCAGTCTCTGTGTCACCAGTCTGGGAGAAAATGTATAATACCTGACCTCAAATGAACATCTTGGAGTAACACTTATTCTGCTCCTAGTAATGTGCTGTCTGGGCTGGTGGCTGACAACTAGGTTGAGGCAGTGCTCCTGGCTGCACTGGAGGAGGAGTTCACTTGCTGTGGGGGAGAAGGTTGGACGGAGGCGTCTGTAACGGCACTGCTTCCACCGGCAGTCTGAGCCCCTTCTGATTCCTCTGCACCTCCCTCTCCATCCTCATTTTCATCATCGTCGTCCTCGTCGTCTGTGAAAAGAACAGGATAGGAAATAAAAGTCAGACTACGACAAGTCTGGGCTTTAAGCAGCAAATTGCTGCCGTCACTCCACTATCACCTTGGATGAAGTCGATGCTTCGCAGAGCCATGCCCTCCTTACTGAAGGTGACGTTGAAATGATCCATAGACTCATAGCCACGCTCAACTTTATCCAAATGTGCTGTACTGGATGCTTCTGAAATCCTGAGGGCAAAATGCTCATTTAGCATATTTATAGGAAAAGATGTGTCCACAAATAGTGAATGCAACACTTGTTAAACATCAGCAGCCTGTGGTGTTTACGGTGGGATGCCACAGCTAAAGATAGTGATTTCATACATTTCACTGAAATACTTTTGACAGCTCCCGGAGAGCAGGTGTGACCTCGCTTGCTGCATTTCGCTGGTGGTTTTATGTACAAATTCATTGATGAGGATATATAAAACAAGATAACAAAAGAGCCCTTAAAATGTAAAAGATACCTGCTGTGTTTTCAGTAGATTTGAAACTGGCTTAACCTTAAGAACGTTACTGATCGTAAAGGTATTTCCCACTCTCAGTTTACTGTATTTGATGATGCTCATGTACTCACTTTTTGAGAAGCGGCTTTGTGTTCTAAAAGTGAGAGAGGAAGAAAGAAAGAACATTACTGACAACTGTAACTATTAAACAATTATTATTATCTTTTAGTACTGAGTCAGACCTGTAAGAACAAGGCCATCTCTGGCTCCTCCATGGTCTGGATCCCCATCTCCACAATCTTACAGCTCTCCTCCAGATGATCTCCGTACTTCCTGGTCAGGCCCCGGATATAGTTCACCTTCTCTTCCTGTTCAGCCGTCACCTTCTGACTCATCTCCCTCTTCTTCTCCTCCAGGATAGAGTACAGCTGATCGAACTTCTCACACACCAGAGTTTTCTGCCTGCGACCATTCTCCTATACATGCATCAGAGAGTGACAGAGGGAGATAATGTACGTGTGCAGTGAAAGATCATAAATGATAAAAGTCCATCCACATTATTCATTGACCACAGTCTTGTGTGTGGGTAGTGTGTGTAAATGAAACTCGGGGATAGTGGAACTCGCGGTAGTGCCAGTGAAGCTCAATTTGCAGGTCTCTCCTGAGTGACGCCATTGAGGGCGACACATGGAGGACTTAACACATGGACTCAAGCTTCGTCTCTACTACGTCCACCTGTCTTACAGTATGTGAACCACAGGAGACCTTTCTGTTCTCCATCACCAATAACACTACTTGTTTTAAAGTCAGTGGGTCAGAGATATAATGCTTAGCGTTCTGTGTCTGCGTGTATGTAGAGGAAAACGTGGGGGACAAAAACCTTTATTTTTCTGTGTCCAACACTCACAGACAGCTAAAAGCAGTGAGAGTTGCAGTGACAAGGACACATCAAGTCTCCTTATACGCCTGTGCAGGTGAGTGCAGGTGCATTTGTTTGTGTTTAGGGTGAGGCTTGCTGCGTGAGTGAGCGGCCAGGCGCTGCAGCAGTTGGACACTGACCTCTATGGCGCGACAGGTTTCCTCTAGCTGACTAATGATGCCTTGCATCCTGTCGTTGTTACCCACCATCATGGCAATCCCGTCACTCAGCTCTGTCTGGGGAGCAGGAGAGAGAATAAACACCTGAGATCAAGTGCAATTTAAATCTGGCACACGGTTATAGTAAATGTAAATACACACTGATATTAATATATTAATCATATTCACATCTTGAAACATATACATTTGTAAGGCCGCACCTTCTTGGTCTGGTAGATGCTACTGATAGGCTCCACCTCACAGTCTTTGTGAGCTCCAAAAACCTTACACATGGAGCATGTGGGCACGCCGTGGGTCACACAGTAAATGTTGATCTTCTCTTCCTCGTGGACGTCACACATCGGCGCTTCTTCCTTTCTCTCTGGCACTGGCTTGCTGCTGTTGAGTGTATTGGGCAACAGTGATACGTTTGTGTCAGGCTGTACATTTTGGTGCATATTGATGAGACGTCTGGTGTCAGTTTGATAATGTCACAGGTGCATCTTAGTAGTTTATTGATGATACATCCGTCCTGCCTGTCGGCACTATAATCGATGCATCATCATTACACGAGTATACAGGGGCTTAGTGATGTGTTTTCTGTAAAATGTTTATTTTTATGAATAACTCAAAGGCTAAATCCATTGTCTGTCCATTGACTGTTTCTTTTTTAAATCTAAATAAAGAATGCTATGAAATCTCAATTCAGTATTTGTATTCTCCTTTACTATCTCTGCTCACTGCCTCCAGAGTGACAGATAGATTTGTCTTATAAACAAACCCTGTTGCTGAATTATCAAGGTGTGTTGCAGTGACTGTTTCCTTCAATTTAGTTTTATATTAAAATATCGTGTGTGGCCGTCCTGCCTTGCCGTACCTGCTTGATTCCTGCTTGAACATATCAATAATATTCTCAACGAGCAGGTTCCTCTGCAGCCCATAAACGCCATGTCTGTCCAGAACCACTTCATGTCTACAGGAGGGACATCGGAAGCGGCCGCCAGACGTCAATGAGCCAGCTCTTGTTGGTAGGTATGGGTTTGAAGCCTGTGAACAGTTAAAACAGAAAGTTAGTATAGTAGCACATAGGTTTTAATGGAAAGGTTCATCTCAGCTGCAAGTAAGTTCAAATCTTTCACTCAACATAAACGTGTAACCCCATCACTAAAATGTAGTGTTTAAAGTCTTAAACACTTAACAACGATGTCCTAGTTCTAAACATGTTTTTCCTGGTTTATTAGATTAACAGTATTTGTAAAAGTAATTATTGTGTTAATGAATAACTGTAATGTACACAGTTTTCTTTTCAGATTATAGCTCTTCACTTTCTTATGATAGCATAAACAAGTAACATAAGCAGTCTTATCCAAACAGTTATTAGGAGGGTGTACAAAAAAAGTCTTCCCACTAAAACAAACTAATCAGTTACTTACCTGGAAAACATCATTGGCACATTTTCTGCAGAGATTGTGTTGGCAGGGTAGAATCACCACAGGCTTTGTAAACATTTCCAGGCATATGGGACAAATCAGCTGTTTCTCCAAGTTCTCCATGGTGGTTATTTAGTGACAGAAGCTTTTAGTAACGCAGAGTCACGGCGACAAAAGCCTAATTAGACCCGATTGACGGGACAGGGCTGGTAAAAGGTCCGTTTTTAAAGCCAGTCCACAGTGGGCCCACAGGCAGCTGAGGAGTAGGCCTGCTGCTGCTGCTGTCCTAGCGGGTGTGGGCTGCAGCCTCGGTGGTGTCAGTTCTGTTTTTAGCATCTCTTGCTGTCACGTCGAAGCCATTTTTACTTTGCCCATATTTGAAACAGAGCAGCTGCCTGCCATCCTCTCCACTATCAGAGTCGACTGGACGGGGGCTTCACATCCACAAAGGTGATACTGCACGGCTGTGAAAGGATGTGGAGGTAAAAGAAAATAAAAAAGAATAAAACACACTAAATACTTGGGTTCAAGTAAAATCTATCAGCTACAACATGTTCTGAACATAGACTGTATACACTGTTTATATATATATATACCCACTGATTAGAAATGTAGGCCCAGTCATTGAGCAAATAGCAGTTTCAATAGAGACTTGATACACATCTGTATTGTTGAAGTTTTATCTAGGCTAAAAATAATAAACTAAACACAATAGGTTTACTATACTATTATATACGTTGTAAAATGTTAGCTTAACGGCGATGCTAACTTCTTAGCTAACAGCTAGCTGTTAGATACGTTACCTAAGTTGTCCAAAAGAGACCCCATACCATTAAACAGTATGTGGCAGCATCACTTGTAATGTAAACGATGATTAAACCAGAATTAAACAAATCATCCCGTATGTGATTTAAATTATTTAGCTATTTAAAGCAAGCTTTTTGCTTTCAGCTAACTTAGCATTAGTTAATGGCTTGGACAGTTAACCTAGCTTAAAGCTTCCTTATGTGATATTTGTAAATCTGTAAATCAACACTTTGGGTGACAGAAGTAAACTAAACTAAACTAAACTAAACTAAATTAAGCTAAACTAAACTAAAGGCTGTAGATAATGTAAAAATGTATTATTGGAGAATGCGGGCATCGATCCCGCTACCTCTCGCATGCTAAGCGAGCGCTCTACCATTTGAGCTAATTCCCCTCTGTACGACACTTCTCTCAGAAATCTATATAATAATGATTTACAAAATAAATGTTAAACCAGGACACGGGATTGTGAAAACTAGACGTTGTTGTTGGAGCTGTGGACAATAACAATTATTTGGCACTTAAAGACGTCTTAGCGTATGTGGGGGAAAATGACATTAGTCCTAAAAGGCCAAACATTAGCTTGTCTTCATTGTTAACACAGTCTGTGTTCGTGTCCTTGTATTGTGATATAAATGTCCCTGTATTGAATAATAGATCCTTTGGTTTGAATTTAAGAATAGTAGTTGCTGGTGAAGCAGATAAATTCACACAGTGTTCGTGGGACAAATGTTTGTAACATATTTTTCAGTTCGTACAATAGTATGTTATAAAAAGCTGTGGCGCTGCCTTGTGCAGTATCTCCCTTCGATAGCTCAGTTGGTAGAGCGGAGGACTGTAGTGGAAACGTGGACATCCTTAGGTCGCTGGTTCGAATCCGGCTCGAAGGAGGGACTCTTTTTCCCACAATACAATTGGGTGTTAACCTTTTAGCTTGGCACATAGTTTAAACAATTTTATTAATGATGGAGAGAAAAGAGATTTACCTCGTTGCATCTAATTTATACTCACAGGTAAAGGAAATGGGAAAATAACCACAACAACACAAACCGAATACGTTTCTTTCAGTAGTACTACTGTTAGGAGCAGCCTAGTTGAACGATTGTGAGGAATTTATATCACTGTGTTTTGATATCCTAAACATTTGTCAGTAACGTGATCAGATACATAAACGTCTGACATCCCCTTCAAGTTTTTCACTGTCATGAATGTTATATTGCAGATATTTGTCCCTGCTATGATTACAGACAAGGTCTAGTCAGAAAGCATGCTGCACCTCTGCATGCTCAATGAACAATAACCTTTATTCACTTTCATTCAAAGGAGAATTTGAAGTAATTGTTTAGTGTTGACCTTGTTTGCAGCTAGTGATGAAAACATTATTAGTTACAGTGATTGTCTAATAACTTATAATTGTGCTGCAGATGCATTCAGAGGGATGACTTAGAAACAGTAATTAATGTTATGTTGATGACTGCAGCAGGCATCACACACTAATAAAGTGTCCATTTATAATAGCAGGCATTTGGTTGTGTTACTGCACAGTTGCTATCTTCTGTGCAGTTTTGTTGTCAGTAGTTTCTTAATTTAGATTAGTACTACTACAACTAATGTAGTGCTAACATTGGCATTTTGCTCGTTCCCATAGATTAAAGGTACATAAATACTCTTTAGTTCAATACCTCGTACCTTCAAAGTTCCATTACGTGTTTTAAAAAGCGCAACAACAGTACAAGCATCCGCCACTTTCAAGGTTAAAGAAAACAAACAATCCCCATAAATAGAATAAAAGGAATTTAATTAATTGCAGACAATGGCTATAGAGTCACTTCTATTGGTGGAAAAGGTTCAGGAACAAACAGAAACAAAACACACATTTTAATGAAAAACCCAATATAGAATGGAGAGATGATGACATTTTCCAGCCCACACCTTTCAGCTACAATACAGAGAGGCCCAGGGAGTGTGCTGGTTCCACATTTCTCCTCTTGGTGGGATGTGACGTCAATATGTATGGAAAGTTATTCGGCATTAGGATTTTCAAAATTTTTGGAATTCAAGTTTTGAAATTTAAAAAATTGAATTCTGGAAATAAACTGTAAAAAACTAAGTATTTTATTGCACATGGTTATTATTTATTAAAATAACACATATCAGCAGCAATTTAGGCCTCAGTGCTGAGGATCAGACTATTATTAATGGATAATCTTCTCAGCCGGCTGAGCTAGCACCACCACAAACAAGTTCCATTACTCAGATGTTGGTTATTGTCCATATATATTTTCAATAAATGTTTCTCTTTATATTAAATTATGATGTTGTGTAGAGGTGCTGATTTCATAGCTGCTACTCTTTGAGTTACTCTGAGGGTCTGTTGTGGAAATACACACAGACTCATGGTTATGTCATAATGTGCATGTGTCCTGAAGGGATTCTGAATGATTTTGAGAGAGTGTTGCATATGTTAGCTGTGGCTCATTATGAGCTCAGAGATTCTTTTGAGCCACGGCTGAAGACTGAAAATCAGTAGACGTCTGGCGACTCCATGTATGTGTGTTCGTTATCAATTAGAAACAGTTGAGCTAGATAGTAACCAAGGCCTCCCTTCTGAGATAACAACATGGGCTAATGTGTGTGTGGATCATCCAACTTTTCTTCAACACTGTCAGTATCAGTACCTTTTACCCGAAATGCTGCAGATACCTTACATCAAAGCAAGTATGGCATATGTACATCTGTATTATTCTAACTGACTCATACAATATGAGATGGGACTCTTTGCACCACTGTCCACTCTGTAATAAGGCCACATGACAGTGCGCACAGTGCTTTTCAGAGTCAGTGAGTCACTTTAAAACATTTTAGACAGCTAATATGACTGAAAATTAATGAATGCCAGCCTTTTTGAGTTGTCTCTCTATTTCATTTAGTGTCCAACTGAGGACAGCAGACCACAGGTTAGGAACCACAGCTGTAAAGACACTGTATTCATGTATCAAGTTAACACCTCAAAGGTGAGAACTGTCTCTAGAAAAGATAGAAAGACAAAACAGCATTGCAATAATTATCAACGTCATATCCTACACTTTACTGTAAAGTTACTTACACTGATGATTTGTAAATTTAGGAAAGTATAAGCTGGCATGTATGTTTCACCCGATTTCTCCTTTCTGTTTATATCTTTTTCCTGTGATCTGCCACAAATAACGTTTTCTCAGCACTTTGTGATGCTGTGGGCATACCACTTCATGCAGTTTTAATCAGGGGTGTTTAAAATGGCTAAATTAGTATGACCACATTTTCATTAACACCAAGCAAGGACTGCTCAAATGCACACCATTTAGATGGATCCTAAAACTGAATTCAAATGAGATCAATTAAGAAGATGTACTGTCTTTGTGATTCAAGTGAATTCATAATTTTTAAGCTATTGCTGTTTTACTCATAATAATGATGAAGCTGCTTTTAAGACCAGAAGCTGTCATTTGGAGTCACTGTCCTCCTCCTGTGTTTTGCTCAGTGTTGGCACTGTGCTTTGACTATATTGTATAGACTCTAGGTACTGAGCAGCCCACAACCGGCACAATGTAATGTGTTACATGCGCTGTGCATGAAAAGGCTTACAAGCTCATAAGCATGATAAAAGTGTATATGTGACCAGACTAGGGAGCAGAGCAGTGAGTGCCATCTGTTTTCTTGTATGAATATTTTAGTTAGGTGGAAGTCATATTGTATTCATACAGATGGTGAGCAGTCAATTGTGATTTAAAATGTCTTGGTAAGCATTCTCAGATAAACTCTCTACCTGCAAGACTTCGCAATGGCTTCTTGAAGGCGGGAGTCGTACAGAACTAGAAAGGAGACTAGATCTTCTCCAGAGGTCGACAGCGCCTTTTGTCTCAGTTCTTAAATCCTTCTTTATCATTTTCCACTAATTAAAACCAGGTAAATGATCTGGTGCTGAAAATCCTAAAAGGCAACACAAAACAAGTGTTCTTATTATAATTGTTACACCTATAAATACCTATAAATCAAGGTTATTCAACATTGTTTAAAAGATGTCCAAGCACAGTAATGAAACATATTGACCCACAAACAGAAATCTTGTCTTTCTAAATAAAATAAAATTCTATATATATAAAAAAGTAAGTTCTGATAATAACTAATTATCTAATAATAATCTATGGTACTGTTTATGGGATAAGTATGTAAGCATGTGAGTATAAGTAGGGTTGTACAGATAGTACAGTAGATATGTAATGTGTGCTGTGAAATATCTCATATTTGACATATTGTCACTTGATGATAAGAAAGAGGAAATCAAACAGTCAGATTTCCACATGGAGTTTTATATAACATCCACTCCCAAACAATGACGTAAAAGATACGTCAGTCTGATTTAACAGGCACCACTGCAGCTCATGGTCATGGGAAACTGCAATACGCTCAGCATTCAAGTGCTCTTCTCAGCTTGACTGAGGCGGTACACCCTCTGTGCCATGAGACATGCAGTTCACATTGTCTCATCTTTAATCAAAGCGTAGTGAAGCAGAGTGACTTCAACATCCAGCAGCTGGTTGTTTACACATCAAGACCCTGTCTGAATTATGGAGGTTACACTAAGGGCACAGAAAAAATGCAGGATGCTGGGATTATTATAAATGCGTTGACATGTACTGTCATCGATGTAATTTTAAAGAGATTGTTGTATGTGCAGCTTGATTACAGAATGTTTTTATGTTGTTGTTGTTTTTTATACTTAACTGAGACCCAAAGAGACTTAGGAAGAGTTGTCATCAAGTTTTTTTTTGATGCAGATGATTAAAATCAAGCAGGAATGTTGAGATTCTTTAAAAGTGGTGATTGGTGATTAACCATGTACCAGTATATACCACCAGAACATACATTACAACATAATAACTGGAATTTAGCATCACAATACATCAGTCTTTGGGAGATTAGATTTTACTGCTGTTGCTTCTACTACTACTTTTATTTATTTATTTTTGGTTGTCATCAAACTCAATAGACGGTAGAAATAGTGACAATCAATAAAAATAGCAATGTTAATACGGATCAAAGGATCATCATATAGTAGACTGAGCTATGAACACTGATAATAAAGCCTGCTATAGGCCTTTATCACAGTAGACTGGTGCTATCTAGTGGTAGAAAGAAGGCAGACTATGTCCAGGAGATGAACTACAACACATTGGTATCATAGCAGTTGTTAAGAAACAGTTATTATATTGTTGTGGTTATATTGTTGCATTCAAAGCTTAGGATTTATACTATGCTCTGTTATGCTATATTAAGAATAAATTATGTAATATAAATGTGATTTATCCCATGATTCAAAAATGTAATTGGCAGACATTGTTGCTATATAGCATCATTGTCTGATAACCAACTGTGTTTAACACTTATGAGCTTATAATTTTACACTAGCAGCAAACATGGTTTCTCTCAGCACATAGCAAAATACAAAATGCTGTCTTCATACTGTAAATGTTACCATGAAGAAGGTGTAATGGGTTTGTCTTTGATAGGATTTCTGTCTCAATAGTATTTTGAAGAATATAATTTTATAAGCCACAATCAATACCCCATGCTGTTCAATTGGGATGTCATGTAATGTAACAAAAAATATTTTTACAATTAATATTTGAACCTTATTGTGTCTTTGTAAGGTTTCATTTTCACCACAAGATGGCTCTGCATACATACAACGATACATTTTAGGTGATTGTGTTGACATCTAATACAACAAATGTACTATAGTGAAGAAAATATATATTTCATTTCAGCCTTATTATAATATCAGTTCAATTTAAGATAAGATAACATCTTAAAATGCATGTTACTGTGATTAAAATGGATTAAAACTCTTGGTAAGGAATAGTCAAAATGTGCAGTTACACAACATTTGTGTTCATGCATGTACTTATGTATTAATGTGAAGTGGCGTTTGTTTACTTGCATTTTATGCCTACAGAACCTGTCAGTATAACAATAGATATCGACTCCAATGACAGGTGCCAGGAGGTAGCAAACAAATCTATTATCAACACCATGGTGGATTACAATCTGTCTCCAGAGAGCTTTCACTAAAACTACAGTCAGGGAATATGGATCACTGGGGGCCTCATGAGCAGATACACATTTGTGACCCCAAGGGGAATCAGCAGGTATGCAGCTCAGCAGACTTACTAGAGCTCCTGAGGCTGATTTTGCTGCTGAACACATCTGCGAAGCTACAAATGTGTGTGTCTGTGCATGGTGTCTGTGTATGTGTGAATGTGGCAAAAATGTCTGTAGAAGAACTGAATTGCCTCCCAAATCTTTTTCACACATACACTCACAGAGGAGAGTGTGAAATATGCACTGCTCTGTGTGCACACATTGCAACTGACACTGACTTATTCATTTACCAAATCAAGCACATCTAGGGTTGTAGGTTTGTAAACTAAGAATCCAAAAACACTAAAGCTCATGCAGTGGACCTTCTCTGTTGTGCTTGTGGAGGAAAAATCAGTTAACAATCAATTTTCACGTACCAGGGAGGGAAGTAATTAATTACAAGCGTAGTAATTAAGAAGCCTTTTCACGTACTTGATACATAAAATTAATAAAAAACACTCACTTGGACACGAGGATGAAATGATTAGATTTCGGTGGTCAAAGGTCAAGGTCGGTGTGTTGTCAGGCTTATCCCATTCACGTCAGTGGTATAGCTCAGGAACATCGCGAGGGGATTTCATTACTAGCACAAACTCATCTATAAATGTATTAGAATATGAATCTGTACATACATGTAAACTGCAACTCTGCTAACAGATATCTGTTAATTGATTGAGGTAGAGTGAAAAGTAATGATGTGCGTTTTTTTCAGAATACTATATCTGTCTTTTTGGTAAACATACTGTATGTAACTGAGGGACTGTAGATGAAATTGTTTGTTACTGCTCATTTCTATACAACAAAACTCTCTTTGAAAGCAATCCTTTCTTAGCAGCATGTGCTCCATTCAAGGATAAGTTAAAGGGAACACATATGCACACATATAAGACAGAAAAATAGCAGCAATTGCATTAATAAAATAATGAAAAAGACAAGTACTAAACATATAAGAAATAAGCAAATAATGAAAGGGGAGAGTGTTCATTGTAAAGTGCAGTTTAAAGTGCAAAGTACCATTGATTCTTCCGTCAGTGTTTTCACAGGCCTGGCGGTCCTCAGAAAGAACAGTCTCTACTGGGCTTTCTTCACCAGGTCCCTGGTGTTCACTCTGTACGTCAGGTGCTCTGACTGATGAACACCAGGGTACATGAAACTCCTCACGTGTCCAAGCTCCTTTGTCTTGCAGATGTTGAAGAGCAACTAAATGTTCTGGCCCCAGCATGTGGGGGTCTGGACCTCCTCTCTGTAGGCTGCGTCATCACTGTTAGGTATAGTCCCCACCACGGACGGCTGTGTCATCTGCCAACTTACATATCTATATACAACGTATATGTAGTTTCAAACATGTACACCTTGAATAAAACTTGTATTTTCCAATTTTGCCTTAGGCTCCTGGATAAGGACATTTTTGTGGGGGGTATGAATGTGGCAAACTATATTCAGACCCATGGAAATGGGGAGGGAGGGGGATGTGCTTCATTTGGCACTTGTCCTGACTGTTGCCATGGTACATCCATTGTCCCCCAGCACATGGCCATGGCACAAAAACCATCAGTAAAATGTGCTTGTTCTGGTCCTGTAATGCTGTATGCTTTTCTGTAGGAGTTATTTGCTTCTCTAGATTTCATTCTTACATCAACCATCATGGAACAAAATCATATTTGGTGCAGACAGATAATCCCAAACAGTGCATGCACACAATAAAATCAGTACACACATAACGTACTCTACAATGCATTCTGCATATGTCTTCATTTACTACATGCCGTCATATGAAGTACTATAATGTGATTTTAGATGCCTAAATTAAAACGAAACAAATCCAATCCAATAAACTGCACATTGTTATTTTTATTCGCCTTTTATAAAAGGTTAATGACTGAGTGATTTACTTAACCTGCTATTCACTGTAACATTGGCTAACTGTAATTAGCTGTAAACACTTAACAAGAATTCAGCCAAGAGGATCCCTGTGCCTGTCTGTACAGCTTCCTGCAGTACAATCCATCTCTCAAAAGCACAGTTATAATTGTAGCCTAACCAACAGTTGTAGATAGTTATACATATGAAGAAGTCAGATCTTCCCACAGCTAATTTCCATGGATGTATCATGGATGTTTTAAGGAGTAATGGATCCCGGACTCAAATTCGGCACCAAGTCATTTGAAGGAATATTACTTGTCTGGCTTTGATGTGAACCAAAAAAGATTTTGTAGGTTCTGAGTTTGTTTCATCATATTGTAGTCCACTGCTCTATAGCAGATACTTCCACTTTCTGTATTTATGATGACAAAGGTGCAAAACTGTGTGCGCTATTTTGCTCATTTCAAAGACACAGTGTCCACAGATCTGATAAGGACACACTGGCCATTGTGGACATGTAAGTATAGAGGACTTCACGGCCAAGTGCCAAGACATTGAAATGTATACTCATTTAGCAGTATAGCACTGTATGGAAAGGTTTTATGGAGATCACTTTGACCAGTTGAACAAAAAGGCAAGGCTAGAAATGGCACTGTTAGTGTAGAGAAATAAGCAGATATGGAGTTCACTAAGGTGTCAGTGTTACAGGCTCAGAGAGCACTTATACACAAGGATGCTGGTGGGCAACTACTGCTTGGATAGAGCAAAGCAGCAGCAGCTGACAGGAGGAAACTGGTTGATGAGGAGGTTCACAGGCAAGAACAGGCCACTAGATGTGCAAGAGCAGATTCTCAGGCAAAGCTGAGTCAATGATGAGGTGCAAAAGTTTAGGAAAGGAGAAACATACAAGGCAAGGCATACAAGGATGTGTGGGCCATGGAAGCAATAGGATCAGATTTGTGCAGAGCTGCTTACTGTTGTTTGTGTGTCATACAAGAATGCGAACATGATCAGATTAAAGGGAGAGAGTGCAGATGGAACAAAACCAAACTACATGAGCAGGAACACGGATTATTATATACTAAAGTATTTCAGACTGCTTGGTCATGTATTGCATTTTGCTAACCTGATAAATGCCAACATAAACAGTCCGAAGTGCTTTTACCACAATCGATGATCTCATAAGTCCTGCTATAGAATAGATATAGATTTGTAGGCTACTTAAGAGAGAAGACACCCACCATTAGATCTAGTATTTGTCAGGAACACAGTACCATAAACAAAATATCCGGTATACAGTGACAGGTGTGACGTGCTAAAGTGCTCAGGAAGGTAGTGACAAAACTGAATTTCTACATCCTTTTGTAAAAATGTTTGAGGAAATCCTCCCGGCTATTTATCACTATTTAAGACACTGCTTGTTAAACTTCTTTTAGAAAAACATCAACACCCCAATTAGTGAAAACAATTTCCTGTCTTACCTTTTTAAATAACATTTTACAGAAACTAGTATGTGCACAATTCAAATTATACAAATACAGGTCCAAATTCCGTTAAGTTTTAATTGTTTATCTGACTTCTGTGTTTATCATACTACATAGCCTCAGTATCTGATGATAACAGGATACCTCTGCATTGGTGCTGAGTTTGATACAGTTAATCTTGAGATTCATTTAGACTGAGAGAGCACATTGGATTGTCTGGAACTGGTTGCTGGGGACACTCAGCTTTGTTTACTGTTGTCATATGTATATTGCCTGGTTGTGCCAGCTCATCCAGGACACAACTAAATTTAAGTTGCAAATTTAAAGCTAATTTTGTTCTATTCTATTGTGAAGGCTCAATGAGAGAAAACTCGTCACAGACTTAAACTTTAGAGAACTTACCTTGATCCAGGAGGCCAAAAAAACATGGTGTCTTCTTTGACTCAGATCTTCATCTTTACCATCTCAAAGTTTTTCTAAAGTGCAACCATTTCACTCTGGAGTTATCTGATTGCAAATACCTGTCTTAAACTGTCTGCACGTCAGTTGGATTTATTTACTACTTAGTGACTACTTTTTAAAGCACTTCAGAGTCTTGCATCAGCCTACGTGTCACCTTGAATTCTATATCTTATACCAAATATGATATAAAAAATGGATTGTTTTGGCTGGGTCATATTGTAGGTTAGATTAGGTTGTGTTGCGTTTCATGGGGGCCTAGGAGATAACAAGATCTGATATCCACTGCAGCCATGGCTGAAAACATCATTGGCACGTTTAATTGTGGATTGGTAACGATTTCACTTGGAGAGGTCTGTGTTGCCCACTGCTGGACAACAATGAAATGAAACACACCTGTTTACTTTGTTGTGTGACTCTGCTTTAATGTGGCACGGGAAAGCCATGTCACACTGAAAGTCAAATAAATCAAGGCAAAGGCCTAAACGGTTGTCAATTAAAATAAATCTCTCTTGTTTAATTGTGACTCAGTAAATGCATGGGCCTACATAAAAAGCAAAACAAACAACAATGGGTATTGTATTTTACCATACATCTGTGTGTGATTCGTTTTTTATTTAGGCTTTAGAAATCTTCCATAGCATGACTCATGAGAGGAAGGTAATCGCAGGCAATGATGCAGGGCAAGCCCCGTTGTGGAGGAATACCCTTGAGAAAGTCCACACTGTCTGCAAACGACTGCTCATATAGGTCTTGGGATCGCCCTAGCTCGTAGCCAATCCTAACAGCTGTTTTACCCGGCGACGCGACGCTGACCAATCAGCGTTCGCGTTACAATGTCCACCTCCACCCCATTGGTCGTGCTAACACAAGGGCGTTATTTTCTCGCTCCAACAGCACCATCTCTGGCAGGTGGTGTGTGCTTTAAAACCGTACCGTAGGCTAATGTTTAGGACGATAGGTAGGTAGTTGTAGGGAAATAAAACACAATTTAGGTCGTTTATGGTTGATAATCCCTGTGCTACGTGCCACCACGTTTCTTTAAAAGCCACCGGAGTGGCGGTGAACGGGATGACCGTCGGGGTTCCCCTGTTTGAGGCACACACACTCAGTGTTTTACGGTCAGCGCTGAATTGGACAACTGCTCGTTCATCATCATGCAGATTCAGAGAAGAGACGGGAAGTCCTACATGTTGATTTGATCTCCAACTATGTGAGTCTGAATGAGCGAAGAGGAGGACAAACAAACAGAAAAAAAAAAAAAAAAAACAGAAAAAGCCAAATCTTCCGGTCACGGCTGACAAGGTCTCACATCCTGGAGCTGCCTCACTTGAGCCGCCGGCGTCGCGGACGATGTGATATGTGGAGGACGTGTTTTTTTGGAAGTGGTCGTGCCTTTTGTTTTCATTTCGGGATACGTGATATGCGGATCTGGAAACGCCACGAAACGCAAATGAGCGGCCGTTTTTTTCTGCTTTGAAAATGAGGAAGCGTTTTCACAAAGACCCAGAAAATGGCAAGACTGTCTCGTCGTCCGTGGGCCCGGATCTGACTAAGATGAGGAGGAAAGGAGCAAACGCGACGGCGGCATGAACGTTTCCCTTCACGATGACGGCAGAGGAGGTAAAACGGTGGAGGTAGACGAGACGCAGCATCCATGAAGGCGATCTGGACAAGTTTTGAATCGCCCATAATGAACAGAAATACTTTGCAGCTCGACAGCAGATCGTTTCCACAATATTGAAAAGGTTTTTTTTTTTTTTTTTTTTATCGCCTTTGGGAGATTTTGTAATTCACCAGTCAACAGTTTTCGTCTTGCATTTGTTATCATTCAATATTAGCGCTTTTTTTTTTTTTTTTTTTTTTTTTAAATTATTATATTTTTGATCCGGATCCAGCCCTGACTTATTCAATGGAAGTATGTTATCAGCTGCCGGTTTTGCCTCTAGACAGGCCGGTTCCCAAACATGTCCTTAGCCGAAGGGGAGCCATTAGTTTCAGCTCCAGCTCTTCTCTCTTCGGGGCTCCTGATCCAAGGCAGCTGTCACAGGTAAAGGAATCAAAATAAAAACAAAAATCCTGTTCATAGCTTATTTGCTTTCAGTTAGTCACAGTAGATGTGTCTCTAGCAGTCACACAGGCCTCTAAACCACCACCTTTTAATCAATTATATGAAAATACCGCAGGAATCTTGCAGGTGGTTGCTGGATATCTAGGCCCTACCACTCATAGGGGAACACTCAATTGCACAGACGCTGCACAAAATATTTTCTTATCTCTAGACCTACAACACACACGAACTAGCCTTCTCCCAAAACCACTTTGCATTTGTGCATGTTGCTCACAGATAAGGGCCCACTTGACTTACACTTTGGCCAACAGTGACCGTGTGATGCTTGAATATACCAGTTCACTCCTGGGAGTTGCCACATTTTTCATGAGCACTGTGCCACACTCATATTTATGTTAATAACCCTTGATAATTTAACAGAAGAACCAAATCATTGAGTCATACTTAAACTTCCTGCTTTCTCAGTCTTGAACTCTTGAAAAATGTGGCTCTGGTAAGCCTGCCCCTACATTTCTGCTCTGTGGTAACAGAAAAGAAGAAGGTAGGGCACAAAATCCGTCTTTGATTTGACTTAGAAGACACATACCTGTGTACATGTGAGTATGTATGTGTGTATGTGTAGTATGGCAGTATGATGCCTGTGCCGTGCATTAAATCGCTCTTGTGTATGAGCGTGTGTTTTTGAAGATGACCCATGAACTGAGCTGTTGTCCAGTACACTTGCTTAACTTACTGTAGCACACGTGCCTGCAGCGTCAGCTCATAAAAAAAAAAAGTTGTGCATCACACCCTTATGAGTCAATTAACTAATTTCCCACATTGTTACAATAGAAAAAACACTTCCTATTGCTTCAGCAGTTTTGCACAAAAAAAACGTTCGTTGTACTCTCATGTCTGTGGGTTATAACTCACTAGTTGTTCATGCACAGACACTCCCACGGTGTTGCATAGCATCTCCCAACACATTAACTAAACATTAAGTCACTGTTTTCAATGCGCTGCCAGTTAGTGCTTTGTGCAGGACACTGCTCCACATAATCATCCATGTGTGTCCGCTTTGAACCTGCCACACCATCGTGGGCTGCTCCCTCCAACACTAATGGCTTTGGGTTTTCAACAGGCCCCTCGTTGTTGCTCGACTACAGTGTTCTTTTTTTAATCCCTGGGTTATTAGTGCTTTTGACAGATGTCATGAAATGTTTGATCAGCAGGCTGAAAAGCTTTTCTGACCATCAGCTAAGCTGTATTCTCATCCGTATATTTGCAGCCGTTATCTTTCCACTCCGTCAACACTCTGGGCATTCGTTAGAAAGACTTGGACCTGAAACGGTCCTGTGCTTTTGGACCTTGCTTCTCAGACTCAACATCACAAGAGAACATCCATCTGAGCATAATGTTAAATTGCTCATCCTCTGCACACAAACACAAGTTTAGACATTTTGTGTTTCCTGGTCTGGTGCACCAGTGGACCAGACTTAATTTTCAATCAGCGGATGTGAGGTGTACTGTAATTTTGCTTCTTTGTGCTGATAAAATGGCCAATTTGCAACAAGCGGTGCACTTTGTAGTGGTAAGATTCCAGTAATCATAATCTGCATATCATTTTTTATGGAGACATCGTTAAAAGGTTTACAAACACTTTTATGCTTTGTGATAAGACAGTAGTAGTGAGGGATTAAGTAATTCAACCTGCTGACATAGTCAGCATTTTTATTTGATGTTGGAAGTTGGTAATCATGCATGCATGCGGCATTTGTCACTGAGCCTTTGTCATAGAGCAATTACTCTGCTACAGAAATTGTGTTTTCAGGCCCTATTTATGACCATAAGGGTGCATTTGTCTTTGGTGGCTGCTGTGTTTTTGTGTGTGGTTCCTCAGGCCTGTTGTTTGTGGAAGCAGGGCTGGACTACCATTGCAGAAAGAGGCAGTTAGGCATGTGCCTGGGCTCTGTGGGCAGTGGTTTGGCTTGCTGCCAGACTCACAGATGGCCAGAGTCTCAGTCTCTTTTCTTTCTCTGGCTATCTTGTTCCGCTCACGCACAAGCTCCCTCTCCTTCGTTCTCTTTCCCCTCTACCTCCCTTTCGCTCCTCTCTGCTCCCCTCACAGATGAAGACATTTCCTCTTGTAAACAGAGGATGAAAGAGTAGGATTGAAGACACAACAGAATTGCACAAGAATATGTCACTCTGTTGTTGTGGAATGCTTATGATTGGGTGTAAATATTCTGTTGAGGAGGCGTTGAAACCGGCAACTGAATTATATAAAGGGGCTCATTTATCTATCGCAGTACCTCTTTTGTTTTTATTACAATGCATCTCTGCCGCATGTTGATTAATTCCTTAAAGTGAGGTGGAAGATGATTTGAATTTTGCTTGTATCTAGTAATGAATTCTGGTCCTCTTTAGCCTGTTTGGAGTGAAGGGGAAACAGAAGCCTGAGGTTGATGAGATTAGTTCATTATTAAAGGGCCAGGAGTACAAAACAAGAGGTGGGACACAACAAAAAGTCATATGGCTCTTATCTAAACTGCAAATCATACATTAATTTTATAAAAGCACCCCTGTCAGAGATGTCGCACATGGCATATTTCTGCACTGTGTGGCTGCCTTTCTTGATTTGGTAGTGGTAATCCAGTCACATGGCATGATAAGGCTGTGTAGCTGATAACTTTTTCAAAAAAGAAAAAAATCTAGCAGTGATGCAATAATCAATAAACAGATGCATGATATTGATGCGGTCTGAGCAGTCACGTGGCTTTGGTGATAAAAGAAGGAGAGCAGCTTAGATGAGAAACACTGATCTGCTGTCAGCTCAGTTCATCATGTCATAGTGAGAGATACTATCAAGAGCATGTTGGCCACCAAACCTTGATTGACTTCCTCTCATTTTAGATGTTTAGACACAGGAGATGGTTATATGTCAGTATTTAAAGGAGGGACATAGTGCTGCTTGATTCATCCACACTGTGGATGTTTCTGTGCAGAGCATGTTAAGGAAATACACTACAGTGTTTTTCTTCTGAGAGCAGTGACTTTGTTGATTTTAACAACAGATAATTTTTTTTCTATGCACTGCCATCAGATTGACGTTGTTTCAGGATGTGGTAAGAATGCTGAAGGAGCCGTTCAGACTCTCAGCCTGGTGTTTCACAACCTTTCACAAAATCTTTAACCCTTGCACAGCCAGACTTCAGTTTATGTCTGTGGATGACCTGGAAGGTGTTTTTACTAAGCTAGGATGTGCATTATTTAGTAAAGCAACCCGTCTTCCTGTAGCCCTGCAGAAAAATGAAATGAGCTTACTCGGGGAGGGATAATTCATTTACCAGTGCTTCTAGTTTTAAACCCCAAATTATTCTCCATAGACGCACAGGTTGGGGAACTGGGTTTTGTTTGCCTATGTCAGAAAGTTAAAGCCTTCAAGGGGGGTGCATTGAGCCTGTCCAGAGAAGCAATTAGAGCCTGGGGATGATGTTTGAAGTGAATGAAATTCCTGTGCAGGCTAGACAGTTTGTGAGAATATGAAGCACATCTCTCTCTTCCCCCTTACCTTTACTTGTTTCATAGAGTGCAGCTAAAACCACATTTATACAAGGCCCTTTGTGTAAAGAAAGCTTAAATCATTTTATGACACTGCCAGTAAAAAGGGGGAAAAAAAAACACTGGTCACTGATGTATTACAGCTTAATCAGTATGTTCCTTTATTCTTTAACTAACTTGTCATCAGAGGGCCCATTCACCCTATTGTCTTAGCTGCATTGGGGTGAATTGGGTAATCTTCTCCCCATCCAGCAGCCCTCTCTTTAAAAAAAAACTCACTGTAGCTGAAGTGTTTCAGAGTGGGTAGTGTTCTCATAATACACTCTTAAAACAGGTAGACTCAACCTATGGCTTTAGTGTATGCAGCGGCTGGTGCACAAACAAATACTCACTCCAAACCTGTCCATGTTTGTGGCCTTGCACTCATTTGCTGGAATGTGCCGTCCCACACAGCACAGCTCTGCAAGAGGTCATAACTCAGAAGGAAGCTTTCATTTTATGAAACCGTGCTGAGTCCAGCTGCTTTTATCTTGGCTGTGTGTGTGTGTGTGTGTGCGTGTGCGTGTGCGTGTGCGTGTGCGTGTGCGTGTGCGTGTGCGTGTGCGTGTGCGTGCGCGTGCGCGTGCGTGTGCGTGCGTGCACACTTTGCTTTGTTTCTGATATGTCAGTATAAGAATACTGCTGGCTTCCTCATTTGCTTGGCCCCAGCTGACTTACTGAATGTGCAACAGGCCTGTCCCTCAACCAAAAGCCAATTTTAAAACAAAATTACATAAAGGCATGCTTGAAACAAGGAAGTATGAGAATGCTGCACTGTGTGCTGGACCACTGAACACCGTTCAGAGGATGTTACACTACAATATCAGCTCAGTCACAATGCTGTGATGACGAGAGCATGTTTGAAACCACTGAGCTGTTTTGAATTTGAGTTCTTGCAACTCAGCCAGAGCCTTTTGATTTAAACACGCATGCATAATATGGCAGTGAGCTTGCTTTGTGCAAACATAATCATAACAATAAGATGGCTGATAATGGGGACAAAGAGCAGATCTTCAACACAGCTTCTCTACTTGCAATTCAGCAGATTCCAATAAGGACACTTTAGGTCACATTTGTAAACCTTTGCGATGTTGTTAGCATCTATTTAATTGCAGGATTCACAAGATGACAAACATTGAAACCTCGGTTTACTCTGTTATAAGTGTAGACACCATGTGACCTCCCGACCTTCGGAAATGTCGGTGATGTTGCCCACAGGCAGTTCGACTAAGCTGAGATAAGAAATAGCCATATGTAAATAAGCTTACGTGGACTTGCAGGGAGCACAATGAACAGACTGTTACAGTGGTGGTAAACTCTAAACAAAACACTTTGGCATGTTTTCAGACTGCTCTGAGTAAACACCAACTTGATGCAACTGTAGCTGTTGCAGGTCATACATAAACATATTAGTTACCCCCTCCTCCTACAGCCAGGTGACTCCTGAAACGACTTGCAACAACGTTTTTGACCATTTGATGATACATTGCAGGAATCAGTATATATGACTAATTGACCTAATACATTTAAGTTTAATTTTACCAGTTAAGATTCAAAACCTACATCATTCAAAAAAAACTATGGCCAATTATTTTTCACATATGAGCTCCTAATCTAGATACGTGTAATACACCCCTGAGACCTAAAACTGTCTTAAGCAAAGCAATTCCATCCCATTAGTAGTTCACTACTCTCAACACAGTTTTTGTGTTTCTATGTGTGTGTGTTTGTGTGTGTACCATTGAGCTTCATCTGTATTTAACTGAATATCCTTGTCTGAAATAATATTCCTTACAACATAATATCAGGAAAGGAAAGACTTGTTTTATCACTAACCAGGATAAATTAGAGATGACAATGGCTGATGAGCAAACTCCAGTTTAGATCCAAAAAGGACATAAATGACATAGACCAGCAGATTGGTAGACATTTTATTCTTAGCACTGCCTTGCTTGATGCCAGAGGCTGCATACAAATTGGCAACCAGTGCAGTTCAGCAGTGAAGCCAAGGCATAAATCCCCATAGCTGTCACTTCTCCTATGCTCACTAGATGCTTACGCCAAGATCTCTGTATTGAAGTCAGTGGAAAAATCCAGTAGTTTCTTTGTTTAAAAGTATTTTAGTTCTTCTAATGCAGGAGTTGTTTAAGCTTTTTCAGAGTATATATCCTTCGGGCGTGGAAACCACAGCTTATGGATTCATTAAAGTATCAAGACTTCCTAGGAGAAGCATCACAGTATTTATGAGGAAACTGAATCTTGGACATCATTGGAGTTTTCCACAGAACAATAGTCTCAAGCCTGCATCAGAGTCCACCGAGGTTTGGTTATAGTAGAAATTTTGGAAGATTCTAGAGTAGCCATCACAGTCACCTCACTTGAAACTTATAGAAAATGTCTTGTGGGATTTGAAGCAGTTGCTGCATACAACCCCAAGAAGATTGGTGGACCAGAGGCCATTGCCCATGAGGAATAGGCTACGATTGCTCAGAAAGGCTGCAAGAAGCTGGTGTCTCAGTATGCACCACATTTGCTGAAGATCTTCTTCAGCAAAGTATTGAAGTACTGAAGGGGCTAAATAACTTTGACACCACAGTCATTCAAAGTTGCATTTCATTTTGAATTTGGAGGAACCACTTGAAACATTAGTCGTGTTGAGCTATTTAAATTGTTTGTTCGTTGTTTGTTTACAAACAGCTGAAAGTTTGTTCAAAGTCTTTTTCAAAAACAAAAGTTTTGTACAATTTGAATAATTTTGACCGCAACTGTAACTTCTGATGCCAAGTGATGCTAATATAAAAACAGGTCAGACTGGACGCTTACTTGAACAGACATTTTAATAAAGGGATTAACCACTGCTGGATGACATTTCTAATGTTTTATTTGAGTGAAATTTGTGATAAGCGATTGCCAGTCAAGGGTATGTGTTGTGGGTTGGCCATTTCAAAGATAATACGTGACTTTCCCCTTCATTCACAGTGGGAATGTGACATTGACAAAGTGTTAGTACTGCCACCTCATTCTTACCAGCTTGCAAGGGAGCACATGCCAGTGTCCACTTAAGTGCCAACTGGTGACTGGCCCTGTGTGTGTGTGTGTGTGTGTGTGTGTGTGTGTGTGTGTGTGTGTGTGTGTGCATGTGCGCGCGCAACAAGCATGCTTTGGCCAAAAGGTTTGTTTGGCCAAGTGTTGCTGGTCAGTCTTCCATTCCAAGCCCTAGAGCCAGCATTATACAGTTCCCATGCAAGTTACATCAGACAGCAAAATCCTTACACACTCAGACACAGAAAGACACACACAGCCCATACATACAATCTATAATGCTCACACTAACCACCAGTGCTGTGTGTAAACATAGAGGCCTGTTGACACTAAAATACAACTTTGCAGATTACCTACCCTGAGTCAAGCTGTTTGCTCGCCAGTAAAATATTAGCTTTGGAGTGGTGGCTGTCATGAGCTTAGGGGACAGACAGTGTCAAGTTTGTATGTGTGTGTGAAGGAGATTCGGAGTAATCCAAAGGATATGAAGTAATGAATATACAAGCACATGCAGTTGTGTGTTGCACGTGTTTGTGTTTGTGGTGTGACCGGTTGACTGTGTCATCAAATGCTCCCAGAATATTAATAGATATAGCAGCCCTATCTCTCTTCTCTGATTTACTCTCTAAATTAGTGGGCTACCGTGTTTCACCGTTTTGTTCCTGTTTTCAGCCTTTGAAGAACGTGCAGAGAAATGGCTTTAAAACGTTGTTTTGTTGTTTTTCTTCTAGTTATCCAGTAAACATTAACACATTTTTAGCTGTGTGTACTACTAGAATGCCAGTCCATGAATCTAGTGTCAGTGAAGCAACCAGCCAGTCATATCATCTAACTGTGAAATGGGTAACCCTAGACAAGGGTAGCCCCCAATGAGAGTTGGATGCACTGAGTGCATGGAGAGGTTGTAGCCTAGAGCAGCTGCCTGTTGACAGAGCAAATATGGAGATACCACAGTCATACATGCTACTAGCATACTACTATGCTAGTGTCGCTGCAGCTGCATTCAGATGAGCAATATTGTTTACCAAGTGTGAAACATACAACTTTTCTTGCTGGAATCTTTTTATTTTGAAAACTTGTTTTAGAAGCACAGTATCTCAGCAATGTCTATGGATCCAGAAACATAAAGAGAATATCTTTCTTGTTATTATTATTGTTATTATTGTTATTATTGTTATTATTGTTATTATTATTATTATTATTATTATTATTATTGTTGTTGTTGTTGTTGTTGTTGTTGTTGTTATTATTATTATTGATTGTTGATTATCTATGTTAAACTATGTCAAAACACGTTGATCTGCCACTGGAAGCTTTTGGTGCATCTTGTGTCAATATAAACAGTAAATGTATTGAAACATACACACGAGAGTGCCAGTGCATTTCTATACAGGAAACGGTGATTTCATCTGACTTGTTTGACTTGCAAAAAATTGCAATGTATCGTTTTGCTTACAGTATTACTTTATCTTGAATCATAACCCTTGAATCATGATATGTGTCATATCTCCAGATTCTTGTCAATACACAACCCTAGTCTGTAGCTACGCAGCAAACTGTGATGCACTGTGTTTTGACACCTGTCAATCATGACCTGCATTAAAATCTTCCCATCACGACATCAACAATACTGTATATTCTCTATAAAAGGAAGAGGAAGTGACTCAAACACAATGATACTAGAGGTGGCAAATACAATGATTTAGTTTTTCATGGGCATACGGTTTGTTAGCCTCGTTTTCTGGCCACTTGTTTTTTCTCTATACAAATTTCTATTATTTATTATCGGGGAAAAACAATCCTGAATCCTAAATTCCTAAATTAAATGTTCAAATGTAGATTTAGATACACCTTTTTGATGCACATGCCACAAATGTTAAGTTTAGATTAGTGCAGTTAGTTAAATAATTTGTAAGAATTTAGGGTACAATCTTTTTTAAGTAAATGAAAAAGAACTTAATTCTAATTACTTGTTATCTGTTGATATCAGTTTCAAGCACATTGAAAGCACCGTTATATGACTATCTACCCCTGCCTTTAGCGGTTAGCTCTTCAGGCTGCAGTGGCGTTTTCTGTGACATTCTTTTGAGCTTTGGTCTAATCTTTTACCAAGTTTAGCTAGGTGGACGACAGAGCTGATTTGCAGGATGAAGCAAGAACAAATGGCACAGTCTCACTGGTCAAACTAGAAATACAGAATGGACTAGAGCAGCTGAGAGACTCGAAATCATTTCTGATTAATGGAAATGCTGTGTGTATGTCTGTGTTGGTCCATATAATGTGTTTCTCACATGACTGATAGCAGCCTATCAGTGCTGTATCAGGTTGATGATATGGACCTGGAACATGTTTATCAGTGTCTCAGTTTATGTACACACACATGCACACACATACACACACATGGCAGATTAGAACCAACAGTTTCAACAGTACACCACCCTCCACTTAAGAAGGTCTGTATATGTTTTTGAGACGTGTCTATTTGTGTCATCTGGGGTTGTGATGCCACCCACATCAATTTTGTACATAAGAACTACTTGTGGAAGGTATTACGTTGATGTAATATTACAATCACATCATCATGTTAGTATATACTTGGGCAGTTGTTTATATTTCTTTCTTTTTTTTTTTTTGTCCAGAGGCGAGGGGCCATCTCCTACGACAGCTCCGACCAGACAGCACTGTACATTCGTATGCTAGGTAAGTATTTCCCCACTCTCATTGCATACACACTTGCATTTTCAGTAAACACACACATGCTTTCATCACAACTGTAGGTTTTTCCCCTCAACGATAACATGAATTTCTTAATACCCCAATGGCTAGTGAGATGGGAAATTAATGAATCTGAAACAGAGAGAGGGATGTAGAGATTATGCAGAGATGGGGACTCACTAGAGTGCTTGTCCAGAGTCCACTCAATCCCTGGCCTTTTGGTAATCTCTCTCAATCACGATAGGCTTAGGTTGTGTGTATCTATAGTGTTGAGTGTTTTGAAGTTTGATCAGATTTGTTAAGGATTTCAGTTGAACCCTAAACAGGCAGGCAGTGTGTGTTTTAGTCTTTATGTACATATCTGTGTGTACATATTAGGCGTGTGCTTCCATTGGCCCAGTCCTGCCATTAAAGACCCTGAACAGGATAAGCAGTTTAGAAAATGGATGGGAAGATGCAGGGTTTGTCGCTCAGCAAGGCAGATGGAGTCTGATGCATCTTCCTAATCAATAAGTTTCCTGGGGGTAATGGTACGATTAGAGCCTGGGTGTACCCCTGACAACAGTGTGCCATGGATAGATGTGTCATCACATGCAACCTTTTCCACTCTAATTCAAGAAAGAAAGCATGATGGCTTACAGTGTCATTCTTATATTTAAGGTTGCTGCTATGAAGTATAGTGAGTAGCAGGGGAGCATTAACGTGAAAGAGCATTGTAGGGTTTACTGAGTGTCTTTGTTGAAATCTGTTATACTGTACCTTTCACATAATATTACTATACATTCACAATGCTCACAAGTTGAGTGCTGCCATGTGTCTAGTCAACAGTTACAGTAATTTATTGAGCTGACTGCAGGAGCTTTAGCTTTTTAATCATTTTACTTGGCTAAGTATGATTGCAGCCTCATACGTCACTGGCATAAAGCATCTGTCTCTTTAGCTTTTATATTAAATTGAGTGTGAGGAGAGGCACGCTAATGCAGACTGGTGTTTGCCTGGGCCAGGGTTCAGTCTGCAAAGTTAGTCCTGATGTGCTTTCAAATAGCAGGACTCAGAGCTTTCGCCACATCAGTTATAATGACATGACCTACATCTACCCCAGAGTGCCTTGACCCTGTGACTCTGAAAACACACTAATCACAAAAGCACACACACACACACACACACACACACGCACGTGCTGAACCCAACACATGCAACTGCAGATATCTACATACATGCGGGCAAACACTCACTGTGTAGCAGAGCATGGTTCATTATTTATTTCATTATGATTGAGTTTTGCATGTGAAATACTACTGATATGGATTAATTCTCCACATTCATACGACAACTTTAAGAACGTATTTTCAAAATAATGTTGAGCATTATTATGCCTTGAATTGTAATTCTTAGTTTTTGGTATTTTGATAGGAGCTTGTGTAGTATTCAAACAGCTGTCTGCAAGTAAGTAACATGCAGATCGGGAGAGCATACCCGTGTGATTGCTTTGAATTTAACTCTAACGCACACATGACACAATCAAAAGTGCCATGCTGGAAACATGTCATTGCACTGTTTAGCACCTTAATCAGTATTCTTCCATAGAGTCTGGCTGTATATAGAGTGTTGCCTGGAAGGACACACTAGCATTTTACTGCATCAATGTCTTAACACCATCCTGCCATCTCACTATGCTCTCACTGCTCCTGACTGCAGTCAATAAGCAGACTGGCCACTGTCCTGTCCCTGTTCCTCTGTGTGACTACTAAAAACAGTCATCAATGTACGATAGATCACTTTCAGTGGCTCGGAGTACTAATAGTAGAGCAGACTGTCCTGACATGGCATCGCATGCTCAGCTGTTTGATTGACTTGTGTCTCTCTTCTGGGACGTGGGAGTGTGTGCTTGTGTGGGAATGTGTCCGCACATGGATAGTGGAAGGCAGACTTGGGTCAAATAGTATTTACAAAATCTGATTTTCTCCTTTGTTTGTTTTGTTTTGATTCGAGTACCAAAAGGATGGGTTTTACCACACTGAGTCATTAGAGAGTCCTGTTTCACTTTCAAAGCTTGGTGTAAGATAGATTATCTCACACAAAGCTGAAACATGATTGTGGTGTTGTCTGCCCACACTTACAAAAAGTCCACTAATGTATTGACTACAAAATTGACACCTTGTCATTTTGGCTAAGATAAAAGATTGTTTAATCATTTGACAATTCTGAAAGGAGATTTTCTAAAAACCAAACAACGTACAGTATTAATGTTGAATTCAATTCAAGATTTACAATGTAAGTAAGATGTATTTACACTGCACTGCAAAAGCTACAAAGTTTTAGTTTTACTTTAGAAGAAACAAACATGATAACACATAGCAAATAGCACACAAAATCATGTCAAATGAAAATAACATTGAAAAAATTGGGAATGAGTCAAGTGAGGCTAATAATGGAGAATTGTAAATGTATCATTTATCTTATAATATTTCCAGAAACCCAGAGTCAGTTTCAGCTTTTTAGAAGTATATGTGAAAGAGAAATACTCTCTGATGAGAAATACACTGACTAAGGGGGTAGGATTTCAGCTGTATTGGTGTTTTTTTTTTTTTCTTGTGGTAAAGTCCCTGTTTGTGGCACCTAAGTTCTAGCATATAATGCAAAACATGTAAATACTACTTGGTCTAGCACATTCAGACTTTTTTTTTTTTTTTTAAACAATGTGAACCTTGAGGAAATAAGTGCTGATTTCTTCTAGGAGATGTGAGAGTCAGAAGTCAGGTTGGGTTTGAACCAGAACGTAGAAGCTCCCATCCATACCTGTGCATCGACTTCCGAACTCTCCACAGTGAGTATGAATCACAGCCATGTGCACTGACTCTCTATTATCAACCTGTAGCTCTACGCACTGTTTGTTCCTCTCCAGCAAGATTAACAAATGTTTGTATGCTGCTTTTGTACTGTATTTCACAGGATGATAAAGACCAAGGTGTGTCTTAGTGTAAATCTTGTTAAAGGCTTTTTATCAACGCTTTGTGAATAGATGTGTAATAAAATAATCACTTATATACTCACTGAAACCTTTGTAAAAAAATACATCAAACAGTTACAAAGAAGTGTGTGTGTGTTTGTGTGTGTGTTGACATTTTGACCCAAAAGTAATCCTACCTCCTGCTGACATGTTTCCGGATCGCAGCCACGGTTTATTCAGATCCAGTGATTTTGTGCACGTGTGAGAGACCACTGACAAAGCATGTCTGCTGTGTGATCCCAGACGAAAGGCTTACGAGTGGGCGGCTGTGTCAGCAGCCACTGTTTGTATATGGCTGCGGTGGTGTCAGATTGCTACCGAATTTGTGTGACCCAGATGATTCTCTAAGCCAGATGAGCTTTTAAAATAAACACATCCTATTGGTAAAATAAAAAAAAAAAAACGTTTCCTTTTTCACACAGTATTCCTCTTGTAAGGTTTGTGTGTGTTTTTGTCCCGGTGTGCAGCACGACTTGGCTGTGGATCCACATCAGCCAGCTCTGCACCTGAAAGGAGGGTCCATAGACTGCTCAGCTTCCAGCGGTACCTGCACTCATCTCGCTTTCTGCGAGGAGTCCCCCAACAGATCCCTCTCCACATCCTGGATGAAGACTACACTGGACAGGCCAGAGTATGAGACGGAGCGATAAAAGGACATATAAATATGCATGATTTGCTTTGTTCAGATTTCAGTTAATTCTGCGCTTCTCTTTTCCCTGGTCTTTCAGTGTATGCTGGAAAAAGTTGGAAACTGGAATTTTGACATTTTTCTCTTCGATAGGTTGACAAATGGTAGGTAAATAAATTTGGATCTGAAATAGTGTTTGATAACATAAGTAATGCAGCACTGACTGTGGAACTGAGCATCACCTCAGCTTTAGATTTGAAGTGATACCAATGGTGCCATCTATTGGATGGTACTGAATGAAAATGTTATTGAATCACTACATTCTGCCTGGTAAAGAAAAATAAAACTTGTATTTATGTACTTATGTCCATAAGGGTGCTATTATTCCTTTATTTAATACAACCAGAAAGTGGAATTGCTCATTCTTCTGTCTTCAGGAAACAGTCTGATCACCCTGACCTTCCACCTACTGAACCAGTATGGCTTGGTGGAGCTCTTCCAGCTGGACATGGTCAAACTCTGGAGGTTTCTGGTCATGGTTCAGGAGGACTACCATAGTGACAACCCCTACCACAATGCTGTCCATGCTGCAGATGTCACACAGGCCATGTACTGCTATCTGCGGGAACCCATGGTGACAAACTATTTTGATACTTTCTGGCTTGAGGGATTATGTGTAATTCTGAAGCTAGCTAGCTGTGTGAGGAGCTGCTTGAGTTTTCTAAATTCAAATAAAAAGTCATTTTCCGTTTTCTATACCTTTGGCTATAAATGACTCACAATACCGTGTCTGTATAAAATTTTGAGAACTAAGCAGTACTTACTATACATTTAAATAATTGGCCATCTTTCTGCTGTTGTCTCTTTGTGAGTACAGCTTGCACAGTCTCTGACCTCCTACGATATTTTGCTGGGACTACTAGCAGCTGCCACTCATGACCTGGACCATCCTGGTGTCAACCAACCTTTCCTCATCAAGACTGACCACTATCTAGCTACACTCTACAGGGTAAAACCACAGAACAATCGCACTTTTGTTTTCCAAAACTTATGAAATAACTGAACATTTACATGTTTGTGCACAATTTCTATTTTAAACTCACAGAATACCTCAGTTCTTGAAAACCACCACTGGAAGTCAGCAGTGGGCCTCCTCAGAGAGACTGGGCTGTTCTCCCATCTGCCTGCTGAGGACAGGTCAGCCTGACACTGAAATGTTTACCAAGAAAGCTCTGCTACACACCATGCTAGATGGCACGGGTGTATTAAAGCTACAGATGTAACTTTTGATATTCTGTGTATGGCTGTACTCATCCGCCTTCATTCCTCCTCGGCAGGGATGGTAGTAGTGATGTTCGCCAGACATAGTGCTTGGAGAGTTTTTTTTCGTCCTCTAGACAATCCTACTAGGTTTCACCTTTCAACATTTACTTGCAATTTTCAACATGGTCACAATAATGTGTAAACTAAATTCAGGCTCATCAGGTGAAGCAGTGAGGTCAGGTCTGCTTAGTCTGTATTGTTTTTAATGTTGTCCTGATCTACACCGATCAGCCACAGCATTAAAAGTATGTGGTGGTTTTAATGTTGTGGTGGACAGGGCTCAGTATGCTCACTCTGACTGTTCGGCAGCTAATCAGCCCCTTAATTAGTTAACTTTATAGGCAATCAGTTTGTTAAATAACAGTGTTTTGTGACCCCTCAGCTTGAACATGGAGAGGGAGTTGGGATCCTTAATTCTGGCCACAGACATCAGCAGACAGAACGATTACCTGAGCAGGTTTCGGATGCACCTGGACCAGGAAAACCTGTGCTTGAGCAACGCAAGCCACCGACACTTCATTCTGCAGGTCAGTCACTTTCTCTACAATACACACACCAGTTCTGTACCTTAGCAAAACTGTGAACTCCTATTTAGTTTTTTCTACTGCCACCTCGTGCAGATGGCTCTGAAGTGTGCAGACATCTGTAACCCCTGCAGACCGTGGGAACTGAGCAAACAGTGGAGTGAGAAAGTGACAGAAGAGTTCTTCCAACAAGGTTATCTGCTTTTCTCCTGCTTGCTCTTCTGTTGTTTCTTTTTATCTTTTGCATCAGCATTTATTCTCTACTGCCACAACATAGTTAATTTGTTAATTTTACGTCTCACATTTCATTATGCTTGTGTAGGAGACATTGAGAGGAGGCACAAACTTGAAGTCAGCCCACTTTGTGACAGAGGGACAAACACAGTTGGCAGAATTCAAATAGGTGTGTAGCTGTGTTTCTTTTTCTTTGTTTTCACCTTTCAGTTAGATGTTGTATTCAGTATTTAGCTCCTCCACCTGCCTCTTCTGCCCCTTCAGGCTTCATGACGTATGTGGCGGAGCCGCTGTTTGCAGAGTGGGCTCGTTTCTCCGACACACGTCTGTCTCAGACTATGTTGGGCCACATGGGGCTGAACAAGGCCAGCTGGGGCGGCCTACAGCAGGAACAAACATCTGTCCCTGAGGAGGCAGAACCCTGCACAACTGGCACTGACATAGAAGATGGCAACATGGCTGCAGCCGCAGGAGGAACCAGCTCCAAAGAAATACCTCAGGGAAGCAGAGAATCCTGACACTCCTCGTGTGCCCTTTCACCTCAACCCTCTGACTCATGACCCTGGCCCCGGCCTCAGGGCCTCACCACACACTGGGGGCGTGTGGGGCGTCCCAGCCTGCAGCTTCGCTGACGCCCCATCTGATCCGGACATCTTGTTTATTTTGTTGGTTTTGCCTCCCATCTTGATTAACCACTGATTTTATTTAATTTATTTAATTTTAATTACTCTTTTTTTGGCATAGAGCAATACATAGATACCTCATTTGGCTACTGCTGTATTTTCTTTTATTTGCTTTATTTATTTGTCCACTGTAGTTTTGGCATTAGTGACTGAACACACCACTTTTGTGAACCTTATAAGGGGAAAGCAGTATAAGACTTTTCTGGTATTTTGAAGTGCCATTTGAAAACAAAGATTTTAAGAATGATCTGAACTGAATTGACTGAGACAACTGGAGTATTCACGACACCCTCCTAAGACTTTAGAGAAATGCCGTGTTGCATTTGTATTGAAGATTCTTCCTTATGTTAAAAAAAAGAAAAAAAAAGAAAAAGAAATGTGACAAGCCCGGTCCTTTTGCTGCCTCTACGAAGACTGTTTACGCGTCTCCTTGTTTGTTGTCTCTTTCCCTTGAACTGAAGTGAATCATGTCAGCTCCACGGTTTGCCTTTGAAGCACAGATGTGAAGAACCACTTGTTTGAACTGTCATCCCACTGTTGAAGCCATGAGCAGAACCTTATTCAAACACACCAGATGCCATAAGAAACTCCACCTGTGCTAAAATGTGTTCTTGCACTCCCACATAATGGTGGTGTTGGATGTGCAGCTTCGTCTCCATGACATCTCCAAGACACCCTGTGAAGGTATTATAGAAATTAGCCCTTTTCTGATGTTTCTGAACCTTCCAGTGCTGGTCGAACTCAGAGTAGCTTCCCTCCCAGACTGGAGATCAGTTAACTCACTGCACATGCATCTCACCTGGAACTCAACACAACTCGACTCGCTCAGGGTTTCGCCAGTTTCTTATCAAGAGGGAGAGGGGGAGGAGGTAACTGGGGGCGATGCAAGGTTGTTTATGTTTTTTTGCAGGCTAGGATCTACTGAAGGAGACTCTCCCTCTCTGCAGAATGTTTCTCATAGCCACATGCAACCTAAAGGACTGCTCGATTGATGCCTTATAACTATGCACAAACTATGCTAAGTGACCAAACCAACTCCTGTTCCCATCAAGTGCATGGTGTGCTTGTCTTTGAATGCACTGTCCAATCCCTTTGCCTTTTTGTTGTGAGGAACAACTCCAGCTGTCCGTTTTTTTTTTTTTTTTGTTTGATTGTTTAGTTGTTTTTTTCGTTTTGTACGGAAACAAAAGTCGAGTGACTTTGAACATTCCACCTCTTTGTTTGGTTTGTCTTCTTTGATTCTGTATAGTGGCACAAATTGTGTGTGTTTAAACATTTTGAAAGATAACAGGTGCTTTTCTTACTTTAGCTGATTTGTATTTTGCTGTAAGTGCTGTAAGACTGTTGATAAAATTGTTTACAATTTGTTGCGACAGCCATTTTTGGGAAGACTTCAGTGTCGAGCCAGATTTTGTAAAGGCTTTGCTGTATTGACCTTTTTGATACATGCCTGTTGCAGTTACAATTTGAATAATAAAACCTGTTGTTGACAAATGTTTGACTGTCACACAGTTTAGTGAGTATTTGGCAGTTAATATAAATTATTTCTCTTTTACACTTACTGTCGTTTTTTTCTTTTGCCTAATCTCAACTAGTTAGGAGTGATGCTCTAAGGTTAAGTGATTTTCTTCATTTTGTTTAAAGAAAAATTAAAGGACTAAGCCAACAATGAACTTTGCTCACTTAACACATGTGAATTCTTAACTTAATCCCTGCCTACCATTGACTTCTATTTCTGTTCAGAAACTATTAAATATGTACTAGTGAAGTGAGTTCTGATCTGGATTCAGCAATAAAGCGACAAGTCAAAAGAAATTGCACAAAGGACTAAGCAAAAATCAGGTTTTGGATTCACAAGTGTTTCAGTGAATAGACCTTATTCATAGATTTCAGGTTTTTATGGAGTTTGCTGACGGTAATAAAAATATAAAAATAACTGACCTTATCCTATCAAGGCAGGTGATTTTCACAATAAGTTTAATAAATAATAAAGTTTATCTTATAAGTTGCATTTCAATCATACAAATGATCAAGTCAGGCCAGATGATAAACATTTATTTCAAGATTTGACAATTTAAATGAATTTTTATGGAAGTCAAACTCTTCTACAAATGAACCCAATTTAAGTTAAATCACTTAATTTCTACTGAAACATCATAAAATGGAAGAGTTGACTTGAAGCAGCAAGTACACTGACAAATAGTGATCAGAAACAGAAACAAAATACTGCCTAAAAACCTCCTGACACTCAAAAGTCAGAGTGTTCTGAGAAACATTTTCAAATTATATGAAAATGTGATTACTGGCGCAAAGGAACTTACAGATAAGTGTGTGTACCTAGGACACATGACTTGTTTAAATAAGCAAAAGAAATGTCAATATAGAGTGAACTACAACAATGCAGGATTTCTTTGGCTATGATCTTGAACAGTAAAGTTCTGGGAACCATTTTGCAATAACTGGCAAATCTTATCTGAGGAGGTATTGATAAAGAAAAAACAATGTACGTCTTGTACCGTCAATAACTTAGAAATGTGATGTTTAAGCGTTCCCGTATTGTTTCCTCACTCAGCACACTACAAGGGAAATAAAAAGGGCAAAAGAGACATAACAAGGTAAAGTTTGGCAGTGAAAGGCAGAATCTCGCAAAGCATCACTGGAATGCCTTTGGTTCAAGGTTACTGAAGTAAAGAGAGCTCTAGTGTCAACTAAAACTGGGATGAATATATTTGAACTAATAAAAGAAATACAAGCAGTGGCAATAATGATCTGGGATCTGACTTCCACAGGCTTAACAGAGCCTCACAACAGATAAACTGAGGACATAATTAACTGTTAAAAACAAAATGATCTAGTTAACATAAATAGATGGATTTCCAACATAAATTAGTCGGCAGATTAACGTACATAAATAAACAAGGCAGCACTACAACACGAAAGAAAGTCCTCCCTTTCTTCTGTGCTAGAAGAACTATTTTATAGCTTTTACAGACCCCTTAAAAATGGGAACTCAAAGCTGACCCACATGTAATCACTTAACAATAAAACTAATAACGTTGTAGTGTTGCTTTAAATCGCATGTGTGCATCTGACACTTTCACTCAGGACTGATGAATTTTACCTCCACCAGAAAAACACAAGATGTTCAGTTAAAGGAAAAACTGGTGATTTTTTTTATGCTGCTGTTACTTTCCACCAATCCCATAAAGAGTAGTATGTACTACCTATGATCTGCAATATTTTAGTAGTTTAATAAGATGGGTGTTTCAGAATAGACCTCAGTTTTTGTTCAGACTTACTTTATCGGGTTTGGGAGCTCTTGAAACACAGGTGACCTACACTTTGTACTGTCTTTAATATGCTATGCTGGACACAATGTTTCACCGTTTTGGTTTTGATTTCAGAACCATTACAGTCTTATTTAATAGCTTTCACACAACGAAGGAGTTGTATACAACAGGGGAATACAACAGGCTAGTGATTCAGAGATATCGTTGTTGGTCTCTTTATGGGATAATTTAACCATAATGCAAATATAGAAAATCACCAGCCTCATCCTTTAAAGAGAAAAACAATCATGTCTTGTAAAAAAAACAAAAAAATAAAATAACTTATAAAAGTGCAACAAGAGAATGTCAGTATCAGATGCAACACTGTGAGATGATGGATTGGAGCAGCCTGTCACCTAGTCCAGACAGAATCCCTTGTCCTTCCTTAGAAACAGCTGATATTAAAAAGGTGGATACAGTCCCTTCATAGTGTCCACACAATGCCTGGACCTCGAGTTCAGGACAGTTTCTTTTTTCCTGTTGGTTTCAACATGTGCTGGCCAAACTGTGAAAACAGACACATCCCATACATCACATTACATTACATATTCTTGATTTAAAAGAAGATAACAGATCATGTGGGAATGGACCATGAACTTCTACTTTAAATCTTATATTGTATAAAGTATTAATAACCCTAAATCTTCTATCTGTGAGTCAGAAAGTGCAACAAATACAGTCATATCTCTCACCAGAGGGGTTTCAGTTTGAGGTTGCTTGTTTGGAACGGAAAATTTAAGATCCTCTTTTTCTCCACTGTTGTGTCGATATCGATGGGCAAACTTGCGTTTCAGGGCCTCAGCTATGAGAGCTGCGGCATCTGCAGGCCCGTTGGACTTCACTTTGGCGTCATCTTCTGCTGAACGACTATGAAAACACATTTAGAATGGGATTACCTGTGTTATGCACAAAGGGACGCTTACTCTGCCTTTGCCTTGCATCTGAATGTATGAACGTGTCCAACTTCACTTCTAACCAAAGACGTGGCTTACCTTTTGACTGATCGCAACTTCACTTTGCTCATGTCCTTCAGGACATCAAGCATGTTGGGGATTTCTGTTGGCCTTGACTCCAAGACTGTCTGGCTCTCGGTCTTCTTCCCTCTGCGCTCTTTTATCAAGTCAATGGCTGAAAATGTCCGCTGGAGACTTGGTGGTGGTGGTGGTGGTGGTGGAGGAGGAGGAGGAGGCGGTGGTGGAGGAGTTAGGGTGCCGCAGGGTGGAGGGGGAGGAGGAGGTGCCCCGGGGTTAGCAGCTAAGGTGAGACAAAGTAAAGAGGACTATTACAGCTTTGTAATGTGAATATCTGCTGCCACCTAAAGGAAACCTTCATTACTACAGTGCAGTGAGGAAGACAAATCACTCTACGCCTTCAATCAATCCTGGGCGGTATATGTTTTGTGATGAACAATACCTGGCTGTGCAATCTTTTCCTGAGCCAGTACAATCTGTGCTATCTGGTCTCTGAGCTTGGCGAGTTCATTCTCCAGCGCACTGATCTTCTGAATGGCCTCATCGTTAGCAGTTGTTGGTCCCTGAGGATCCTGAGCAGCTTGATGCAAGCTGGGTAGTGATCTCTGGCGGTTTAAGGGTTTTTGGTGTGGATGAGCCTGGCGGGCTCGAAACATGAGTCCTCGTGGTATGCCTGACCTGTTTTTAGAAGGTCATTTGTTATTACAAATCGTAACAGTACTCACAAAGGACATGCAATTCAAATCTTTATTGCTTATTCACCTGGCTCTGCCAATGTAGTCTTCATCCTCCTCCTCATCCCTGTCAATCCAGGCAATATCAGCCAGAGAGGCCACCAGACAGTTCTGCCTCTGTGTCCTAATCAGGACCCCAGCATCCTCAGTGTATGGATAAAGCTGCCAGGGAGAGAAAGGGGACTTGTTTAACATTCAAACAAATAAGCCAGAAAAAACATGCCAGAGGAGCCAGTCACACCTTACAACACTGCATTTCAAAAACTAAGACTTGTTTTGGTTAAAATTGGTATATAATGGTGTATTTAAAGTTTTTTTGATAAAAAAATGAGGACAGCTCAGAAAGAAGAGGAGAAGGAGAGCCAGTTGTTAATGACATGTTCAGGTAGGTCATAACGTCTGTAATCTGCAGGTTTGCTGAAAGTTGCTGAACAAACTGACCTAAAGCAGACATACTGCATTCTCCATAGAAAGGGAGGGTAGCTGGAAACAGAAGAAAAGAGAAAACACAGCGTTGAAAGAGACAGAAAAGAAGGGCAAATCAGTTGTGATACGTACACACCACTGAGTTGAAAACTCTTCTAAATATTAAGAAAATATGAACACAAAGTCAGTGCTGTGATGGAAATCTGCCTGTGTTAATGATTTAATCTACTTTGTATATGGTTCATAAATGAAAACAGTCAGAAAAGCAAAGGTAAGTTGAAGATGGTGTGTGATTTGTTGTCACATGGCAGTAGCAGCAGCACTGGTACACCTCCCTCACCTGAAAATGAACCCTGGGGCAGGGTTTAAGAGGAAGACTAGTAGCTATCCTTCTCACAATACTTCTGGAGGACCCATAAGGCTTGGCTGATCCAAAAACCTGGACAATAAAACATGTAATACATAATTATAATCAAACATACAAGAAAACCAAGAAATGTCACTACTCCGAGGCTGGCACTGTCAGATGAGAGCAGGAGAAAGTGACAGTATAGCAGTGTTTCCTGGTCTGTGTGTACAAAATCTAACTCTGAAATGCAGGAAACAGAGTGTTTAGCAAACATTTAAGAGTCCAACATCAACATCAACAATCACATACCAAGTCCATTTCAATCCGTGTACAGTCTTTACTCATTTCTGTGGTTGAGTTTCACAAGGGCAGATGAACACATTCTCTGATACCAAGGGCATCATCACCAAACTGTCATCTAGAAGTAGCACAAAAGAAGGGTGATGAACTCAGGTTGAATCACTTTGAAACAAGCAAAGGCCGTGTCTACTCTTTGTGCTTTATGCCGATATATACCTGTACCTGCTCCAGTACCAACACTGACATAAATTCAGGATGTGCCCTGTTCACTGGTACTGGCTAAAAGTAATGTACATTACTAATCTAAATGTCTATTAGAAAAACTTACCAAGTTTCCAACAAAACTATGTGACTGTCCGAGTAGCAACAATAAAAATTATAACCTTACGATTAATTACATGAAGCTTCTTGATGATTTTAATGGATTTAAGTAATGGGACTGGATGCAAATCCATAAATCCACACAGTGGTGAGTCTGAGTTCATGCTACAGTAGAAACCACCAGTGACTGCAGCTGTCAACAACAACTACAAAATGTTGTAAAACCACAGATGTCATCTGTTGATGAATGCATTTTAAGCCAGAGACAGTTATTTTGTTCTGTGGATAAATTATACATATATGACACAAGCTAAGTGCCCACTGAGATTAACATTAATTAAGTAGCTTCAGCGTACTCTCTAGCTAGCTATCCTTACAGCAGTACAATAATCACGGCGGACAATGCTTTATGCTAATCTTTAATGCTATTTATCTTTTCATAAATGTAAATAAGGACATGTAGAAACGTGTACTGACCCAGTCTCACTTCTGACAGATGTCAGCTCATATCACTCTGACGACAGGGTAGCGCGATAAGCTAAATTAAGCGGGTGGCTAACTGATGCTAACGGCGGGCTAGCTAACATTAACTATAGCCAACTTTAACAGTTGGATGTGTCGAAGACGTTACACCTAACATGTGCTAGCAGCCACACGTGATAACGTTGTATCCATGTTCGAAGATCGGCAATATGTGTAACTTTAAAACAACTTACCGAGTTTTTCTGTAGTTGACAACTTTCTAAATGTTTTCACCTTGTCACCGGAGGAATATCCACCGTTCAGGAGGCGAGTGATGCGGGAAGCCATGGAATATAGTTGGGATTGATAGGTTGTGGCTTTAGCGGGCTACCATTGGTTACTCATGTTGATTGACGTATAAAGTCACCAATTACATTTTGATTTTGACCCAAACTCTTTTGTCATTGGGCTTTATATCAGTCGATCAAATTACGCCCTCCAATCATATTTCAGGAACTGTGTGTGCGCTTGTTAGATGTACCTGCATATCGCGGCGGGGTTGAGTCTGGTTTCAGGTATAGGGATCCTCGCGGAAAACCGGGATGTCATCAGTCACAAAACAGCTGTACCCACGGATGTGCCACAAAACCCAAACACTGTGCACAGCTGCTAGCTAAACAAGCACAGTAAAGAAAGGGGCGCAGGCCTCGCGTTAGTGTCATTTTTTTGATCTATTTGTTTTTTAGGTGTCAGAACGTAGCATTTTGTTGTTGAGGTGTTTTTGCATTTGTTGTCGCCCAAGTCAGCCGCAAGTGTCTCATGATTTTAACGAAAACTGAGAAAAAGGTATGCTATAATCGTCCACTAACGTTAGCTAGCCTAGCTTAGCTGCTGAATCGCTCGTAGAAGACACGGTGTGATTTGAGGTGAGGTTGGGGGTCGTAATAAGTGTCTTTGTCAAAAGGGAGCGTTTATATTTTAGCTTCTGAAAATGACTTTAGTGTCTCAATAGTAAAACGTTGAATTAGCCACATAATAAAATAAATCATACATAGCATGTTATATGTTCGGTTATTTGTTCTTTCATGTGGCACCAAATGTCTTACGACGGTAACATCAGTCAGATTGTGTAGCACCAACTTTCAGAGTTTAGTGCTGATTTAAATCTTCACAAACTCCAAATAAAAGTAAAAGAGTAAAACGTGCTCCAACGTAACCGCAGCTGTAAATGTTCATTAGGTAGTACATGTAGCATACTCTTCATTTTGTTCTAGTTTTGTCAGGACTGATGAGTTGACTTGTTGTTTCCGTGTATCGTTATTTGTCAACTCTTTTGTCAATTAATGTTCATATTATGCATAAAGAAAAGAGCCTGCTCATTTCCTGTTCACATTATCTTATTTATTTTGTTTGTTTTTATATTATATAAAATAATGGCATAGAAATACCATAAAAACTGTAAACACTTTATATATATTTATTAATATTTTCATGCTTTTCACCAGTGGTCAGAAAAAAAGAAAATTGAAAGTGTTGCTTTGGATTCTGGGAAGTTGTATTCATAATGTTTTATATTAATGCACAAAATGTAATGGTCATAACAAATAAATTAAGTAATATACAAATTGATATTGATTGAACTGTTAAAGGTAGCAGCCGCTATTTGTCAGCTGTATCTTGTCCTTTTTATTTTAGTAGAGTGAAGACGTTGGTTTGATGTGCGTGGCATCAAGACAAGTAGCACCATGAGTGCGGAGCTGGATGCACTGACTGTGGTGAACCAGCTGCGAGATCTTGCTGCAGATCCCCTGAATCGAAGAGCCATAGTAGAAGACCAAGGTTGTCTGCCAGGTCTTATCCTTTTCCTGGACCACCCCAACCCACAGGTCGTCTACTCAGCACTATTGGTAAGAAGCGTCCATCAGCATACTGAAACAAATATTCTTCATAGTACAATAGTAGGTACTGTTGGATACAGTAAAATATCCACTGACCAGCCACAAGTTGCAACCTAATGTCCACTACACAGGTAAAACTCTAGAGGTTTTTATGTTGTGGTTGGCAGTGTCAGCATTGGAATACACAGTAAACCAATGATGTTAATATTCTTGTTGTAGTAATATCTACATAATGATTTTGTTTTGATACATAGTTCCTGTATATGAGTTGTTCTGCCCATGTCATAATTTGCCTAACCTGTCTTACTGTCTAAAGGTCATTTCACCTTCTATTCACAGTCACAAGCTCGCTCATGATGGCATTAATACATCCATATATTTAGAAATACAGTGAAATCATAACATGTGTTGTATGTTTTGTGGTGGAAACTTTACAACGTCTCCATATAGCAGCTTCTCTCCATTTCTTTCGTCATTATTTAATTTTACATTAGATGATTTATGTTGTGAGTACACTGTTCGGGGACTCACGATAATTGGTGCAGTGTAAAACATGAGTCAGTTCCTGTGTATAAATACTGGTTGTGTAGTCTTTAACTGTTGAACATGTACATTCATTTAAAAATGGTTCCCTCCGTACAATATCACAATGGGTCAGTCAGCTTTTAGTGCTGGGTAGATACTAGCTGCCCTTGTCCTTGCAGGCCGTGCGCTACCTGGCAGAATGTCGAGCCAACAGGGAGAAGATGAAGGCCGAGCTGGGTATGATGCTGAGTTTGCAGAATGTCATGCAGAAGTAAGTCACCACCACATCTCACACACGCTCACTGTGCACTTTCTTTATGTAAAACCTTAACCTAGGATTTCTTTTGTGTTGCACATACAATGTGTGCCTGTCTGCAGATTTTTCAGGCAGGATGATGTCCTTTGATTTGGCATGTCAGGATGAAAATAATTAAAGTTGAATTAGAATACGGTGGCAACCAGTTAAATTGCTGTTTGTGCATGTCACAGATTTTAATGCATCCTGCCACTTCTATACAGTTTCTGTCTCTATGTCCACTTGTGTGTTTTTACTGATGTAGGCTTATATTTGCTCCTATTCTTTCTTTTTTTGGTGGAGTAAGCAGTTTCTTTTGCAGATGCGGCTGAATGTGCAAACATGATAAACTCATACTGGTCACTCAAAGTGCTGGAGGAAGGGTACTTTGGTCCAGATTGCTTATCTTGCCCAAAGGTTTATGGCAGTTTTGCTAAGTGACTGCTGTTCATCATTACCACCCCAATAGGAATAGACGTATGTTTAAAAGGCTGACTGCTTGTATAGTTTTGTTTTTCCCCACCTTCTTTTCCTGTGGCTAAGCTCCTACTTGCCCTGTAGTAAGCCAGTCACTTCATCTAATCAGGGGTGGCATCACGAGGAGCCCTGCAGTAACTGTATCAGCTCACAGTTCAGTCAACAGACTTTTTGTAGAGGTCGATCATAGCTAGGAAGAGTGGAAACACGTAGCTGAAGGGGAACGTCTAGCGCAGTTGCACTATAAAAGTGTGAATACAATTTTTATTCTTTTAACTCATTAAGAGTGATTGTTCAAGAATACAATTATCTTTTATTTGAAGCTTAACGTGATGAATAGATGAACAAAACATTTGGAAAGAGTGTTTGGTTTACTGAAAGATTGACAGACTTCCACAGAGCCACAGCAGTAACGTCTTCTATTGGACCAGTCTCCCAGCGGGCAGCTATGCCAGACAGCTAATGTCATAAGTGGTTACTACAGCAGGAGTGATGACTTGGTGACATATAAAGCAGTAAAGCCTCCAGGAAATGCCAGGATCGCTCAAAAAATATCAGTTCTGGCAATACAACTGCAACTGAACTCATGTGGCTTCTTCATGGAAAACTGCTGCACACTGAAATTCACTGCCCATCCCAAAAAAATTCATACACTTCGTCAAGCTACAGAATGTGACAATAGTTATTCCCATCTACGGTTGCATTAATTTTTCACCAAGGTTTTGTATTGATAATGGGAGATTCGGACCTATGTGCAAAGTCTTCTCCAGCACATCCCAAATATTCTTAATGGGGTTAAGGTCTGGACTCTTAACAAAGAATATTTACATTACTGCGTCAAAGACCATGTACTTACAGATACACTGTTAGCTGATTAGATCATGTGTACAGCACAATTAAACACAAATGCCTAATGTTTCTTTCATAGTGTTCATTGTGTACCCCTCTTGTGTACCCCAAAGGAGTACTTCACCTGGGGAGACCAAGCTGTTGGCCTCTGAGATCTATGAGATTCTGCAATCAGCTGGTAAAGAAGAGGCTGAACAGGCGGAGGCAGCTGCTGCGTCCTGCCGGCGTAAAGCCCAGTTCTTCCTGGGCTCCAACAACAAGAGGGCCAAAACAGTGGTGCTGCATATTGACGGACTGGATGACTCTGTAAGTAAACACACTGTGAATACAGGACTCAAGGCAACACATGCAAAGAAATCTCCTATGAAGCTGCTGCTGTCATGATCACAGTGCATCGTTGTGGTGGTGTCTGTCTGGCACAGGATAGGAGGGTAGAGGGGTCATGTTGTAAATGTCAGACACTGAACTGTGGGACACTGAGACTGAGCCCGAATGCTGCTCTGCAGGAGGCTTACACCTGGCCAGATTACATTACAGCAGACAGCCTCTGGTGGTTTCTGCATCACTGTTATTACAGCAGAAACACAAATGACTTTGGCAGCTAGAAACCATACTTGTAAATTCAATGGGATTCAATTGAAAATATTAAAGATTTTAATGCCATTTGAACTCATTTTTGTGCAGCCTATTCTGCAGCCAAATGTCCAATGTACCTTTAAGCCACAGTCATCTCTTATCTCATGACATGTTGACATCGGTGTTTCACATATCTGTTTATACCTTTCACCCGGTTCCTGTCTGTTGTCAGACTCGAAGGAGCCTGTGTGAGGAGGCATTGCTAAAGATTCGAGGGGTCATCAGTTTCACCTTCCAGATGGCTGTCAAGAGATGTGTTGTCAGGATTCGCTCTGACCTTAAAGCTGAGGTATGTGTCTGTGCAAATGCAGAAAACAAGGACATGTTAAGGACACTTTACACCCTTCGCCTTTTTGATAATTTTGATATGTTACTTCCTCCTATATCCAATTTCAATTGATGGGAAAAAGCACTGCTTTATCAATACTCGTTCTGACTAATAATGAAAATGTGCTTGTGATGATGTTGTAAGTGTGGAAATCTGCTCTCTTCAGTCATTGCAAGTTTCTAGGACTAAAAGTTAATTAACTTTATTATTGGTATTTAAGATTGACATGTAAAATCAGGAATAGACTCATTTGCCTTTAAGCAATGAAAACTCACACTCACCTATACACTGTATACTGTATCAAGTTGTTGAGATGACATAATACTGATACTGGTCTTGATACCAAAAGCACCAAAGGCATAAATTGCCAGGTAGAGGGAAGCTGACCAAACACTACTGCTTGCATGATTTTAACAGATGATTAACATTTCATTTTAAAATCAAAATACTCCACACGTGTTAGAGATACAGACACATTCAGACATTCATGAAGAAATACAGTATACTGTAAGTCCCTTGTTTTTCTTACAGGCGTTGGGCACAGCAATCAACTCCACCAAAGTAATGAAAGCTCAGCAGGTGGTGAAGACAGAGGACGGAGGAGAGGTTAGGTTATAAACGTGTATCATAAACATGCTGTAACATAAAGAAAGACTAGCTGTAGCTCTTTTATATGTGCTGGTCACATCTCTGCCTCAGACTGTAGGCTAGTTAATTTTTGTGAAAACCGTTTATTTTCCAACAATCTTCAAAGAAGTCACTAAGAAACAGTTGTTTCCCAAATAATTAAAAGTTCCCATAATTAGGTTTGCCTATAGATTATTTTAGTAGCATATCTACAATGTGGCCAGCAGGGGTCAGCCCTTGCTCAGTAATGTTTTCTGACTGTGATGAAGTTTATTCTCTTTGCCATTTGTTAAAATATGTGTTCTTTGTCTCTGTGCAGCTGATCTTGCCATTCCAGGAGGACTCGGCTGTGCTGGTAGAGGAGAACACAGACATCCCAGACTACCTGCCTGAGGAGGAAAGTCCGTCCCAGGAGCAGGATAAGGCAGTCACACGCGTAGGCTCTATCACAGATGGCATGGGCTGGCTCAGCACGGCCGCCAACTTCCTGTCGCGATCCTTTTACTGGTGACCACTTCCTGTGTTTATCTCTTTGCTCCCTATTTACCCAGAAAGTACCATCAGCTGCAGCCTTAGCATCTCACAGCCTCTCAGCCCCATTCTAGTCTATTGTCCCCTCTGCAAAGCTCACAGAGCGCAACAAGTGCTGGACTGCCAAGCAGACCCTGCAATATCTTTACTGTGTGTATATAACGGAGCTACAAATCTCACTACTGGCTGTATGTGCACTATATTCTAGCTGCATACATATTTTACAAGACATAGCCACTTATAATCAGCCAAAACCAAATAGCAAACCGGAAAAGTGTATCGCAGAGATGGAGTTGACATGTAGCATTTTGAGGATGATTTTGTGTACATTGAAAATTGGGAGTTCCTCTTATTTGCATGGCTTTATTCCGTCTGTTTTTTCCAGTCATTGTCATTTTACTATATATCTCATATTTTTCATTCTTCAGTTTCTTAATTGATTTTTTTTCTCTTCCCATTTCAGTCTTTTAGCATGATATGAGTCTTTTGTGCCAATCTTGCCTGATCTATGGTTTTTGTGCGTGCCTTTTTGACATTATTATTTATTCAGCATTCATTCAAATGCTTTGAGAGCTCCAAGCATGTGAAATGTAACATTTTGCTTTCCTACCTCCCCTAGCTTTTAGCTAACTGAAGGTCATCACTTGAGTACAAATGGTAAACTAGACACCAGCACGAGGCTGCCGCCCATTCAGCCACTGTCTCACATACACATGACCAGCTGATTATGTGTTTGGCTGATTATTATGACTCCCCTTACTACATTTGGTGGATTCTGCCACAAATCAGGACTCTTCTGATGGTACTATAATGCAGGAAAAAAAATCAAATGTGAATCCTGCAGTGGGAGTGAATTGCCTGACAACTGATGTGTTAATTGCACAGACTTTAGGCTACCTCTGCTTTCAGTGTCCTATCTCACATCAGTATCATGGTAGATAGTTTTAGTAAAACCCTAGATCTGCATGGTGAAGACCAACTTGTGAGCTGCATGCTTGTGTACCTGCTCATTTTTACAGTATTGTAGTCCCACTTGTTTAGTTTGGTTTTTAGTTTAGCCAGCAGTGTCCTTAAAGCAAAGCTCATGTTCGTGCGCGCTCATATACACACACACACACACACACACACACACATGGAGCGTACTCACCGATGCTTTCTTATGAGCAGTAGTGCTATACTGCAACAGGGTGTGGATATGTACATTTTGTAAATGGTGCCTGATGCCCCAAGATCTCAACCCTTATGTCACAAATTAGAATAAGAGTTTGTACGAGCTAATGCTAAAGCTGGGCTTGTCAGCTCAGCGATGACTCCCCAATGCTTTCTCCTGATTTACTCACTCTACATTTAATTGTGTTCTCCAACAATTATTACACCCAGTGCTGACAAAGTGACAATTTTGTGGTCGTGCAGAGATGTCACAGTTGGCTATGATCAGTCCAGTGGAGGAATGGCACAGAATCACTGTAATAACCAGAATTGATGGTGGCTAATTTATGGGAAAGCAATAATATTTTTTGCATTAAATGTAGAGACTATAGTTAAGCAACAGTCTTCAAAATAATGCTTTGAATAGAAGGTATTACTTAAAAGTTACAGTCATCATCAGTATTAAACATTTTCTTATTTGTTAATTTTAATATTTGATTTCTCAGCTCATTCTGCAAAAAAAAACATACTTGAACATTTTTTCTTACAATTGTCCTTCTGTATTGATCAAAGTGTAAATTTTCCTTTACTTTTAAATTTGCCACATCTGTTTGGTTGACTAATAACTAAATCCTCAAATGTAACTTCATGTGTACAGAAACCATGTGACATAAAATGTAATATAACGTAATGCAGAATTTAAACTGAAGATTCCCATACACTGTTAATGGAAATTATAAACTTCAAATCAAAACTTGTCTGGTATTTCTTTTTTGAATTTAGTTCTAGCGAATATATAATAGTTAGATCTATACCCAGTGTAAATGCTGACCTGTGATGCTATTCTCATGATGCTCAGATTTCTCCTCTTCCTGGCATTTGCAGTGGTCACACCAGTGCTCAGACCTCGCTTTGTCAAATCACATTGCTGAGGGCAGCAGCCATTCTGAGCACAGAGTAAATTCAGTTTTCTTTACTGGTGCATTAGTGAGGTGCCCTAGGGCAATCCTTGAGCCTGACCACCATCTTCCACAGCCTGAGTGCTGGTAGGCAAGTAGAAGCAGCAGCCAGCCCCAGCTGGAGGCCCTGGAGCCACTGCTGCTGCAGCAGCAGCAGCAGCAGCACCTCCAACACGATGCTGTGCCAAGCTGGAGAGGAGGCCTTCCCTGCGCTCAATGCCATCATGTGGATTGATGGTGACTAGAAGATTTAATATTAATTATGACTAAACAATGAATTTGTTCTTTTTTTTTTTTTTTTATTCAATCTTTACTCATACTTAATCACTTGAGAAAGCTGTTATTCTTCTACACTTTTACATTTACACAAGCTCTGCAAGGAAAAATAACTAAAATAACTAAATATTTTACCCATAAACATTATTATGTTAAAGTTCCCTTCAGTAGCTGTTATGGAGGCTTGTGTTTTACTATGTTTTATCAGGGTGATGTCGATGAAACTATTTTTTCTGATCACTTACTTTCAAGGCAACAGGATTTCTACTTAGTTTTAAAAGTTTAAACACAAATCTTACTTTACATCAGATGCTACAAGCATGTATAACTAAAAATGTGAGCATTTGAGTGACACAGACAATCAACTGTAGATAACCATCGACCATGGGGTGTCTGCGGCCTGTTAGCCCTCTGAGCACATAATTCTCACACATCACCACTAGAGAGAGACAGTAAGCCTGACAAAGAGAGCAAATGAAGTGTGAAGTCTAGAGTATAATCTTAAAAACCTCTGATGAAACAAACTTGTTTGTAATTAGATGACCTATAGATTCCTAATGCTATGGAGCCTCGCTGAAACTGAATTTCCATCTGGTCAGCTTGTGATTGAACAAGATTCATCTTAAGCATTAACACACTGCAAAACATGAATATTCTTAGTTCGCCTCAGACTATAATATCTGTGGACTAATGCAGCCATAAGGTTGTTTTTTAGTTGTTAATATAGTATGCACCTTCCACGTGCATGCTAATGTTGAGCAATTTTCAGTTGTAAATGATCTTCAAGGGCTCATATGCTGACTTAATGATATTTCTCCTCTCAGACGTTTTTGCACATAAGAGGATATCCTCCAGAGAACACTCACGGTTAATTTCCAAATTAAAGACAGATAATTTCACTCTTTCTCCCACTACTTACCTTCTTTCCTCATCAATTTCCTCCTATTTCATCCACCATCAAATAAAAACACAATCAAACTGTCTTGCGCACAGTGCCTCTTTCATTGCCATATCAGCCCGGATGCATACATGTGCACGGATGTGTGGTCAGTATCACCCTCCCACACGTGTATTTGCATTGTTAATCTGCACAGGAGGAAAGGACCTGATGGAGGGTAGATAGGTACGTCTCACGGCCCTGTGGGCTCCTGAGGAATTTTATTGGAGGTTCAGCTCCCAGTCAATGGGATCAGCCGTAAATCCTGCTCAGAATGTGGCAGGAAATGATGTGACTCTTGCAATTTATGTCAAATAACTTTTGAGGATGTGTGAGTGTGGCGATCAGCGCTACCGGGGCTGCGATAACTCTTTGGCAGGGGGCCCTAGTGAAGATTTAATTGAGACATTTTTCTTTATCTGGAGCAAAACCCTGGAGCTGTGTTGTTGTGTAACGAGATGTAATGTCTCTCTTTATATGGAGGTCAACATCCGGGATGAGGGAAGGTCACGGACTGACTGTTTGAGCATCCAATTTGCTCAGGTAATACCCGCTCCACAGGGAGCTGGGTAAAGACACAGAGTATTAAGTTACACACTCCACATATTCCAGACAGACAGACAAGACACTGTGTGGTAGGAATATAATGCATCTGTCTGAGTTCGTGTGAAGCCGGTACAGAAAAAAAGTTAAGTAATGTGGCTGAGTGTGATTAATTTTTATCTGACTCAGTGGAACCACTTTATAACCTAATAACTCTATCTGTACTTAATATAAAATGTCTCTCTCTTTGTTCTTAAGAATATGATAGATAGTTATCAATAAATGAACACTGGTTTGTAAATGTTGAGTCATTACTTTCTCTTATAAGTGTGCAGTGGTGTTGTTAAGTTGACAAATAACAAAGTCAAGTGGGTGAAACTGTTGAAAGGGATTAATTCCAACCTGGCAACTTTTAATTATTATTGTAATTTATATAAAAGAGTTGAGTATTTATAAAGCCATTAGTTATAACTAATACTTCTATAAAAGTGAGATATAGAAGAAGTAAAATGTAACTTATTGAACTTATTGTTATATACAGTTAAAGTCCTACATGTGCAGGTTATCTGCTGTATTGTGTATCTCTGTGCGTGCTCCTCCTGCTGCAGCAGCTTGCATGGGGCCTTAATGACATGCATGCACACACAGGCAGCTCATAATTGTGGCCATAGCTCATTACCGTCCCCCGGATGATTTGGATCCGCCGGGGGGAGTCTCGTCCTCTGACACCGCCACGTCCGCTCGGCGACAACGACTCCAGGCACTGATTGGTGGGATGAAATATTGCTGGCGAAAATTAAAAGGTCCCAGTGTCAAAATAATTCATGATATGCATATCTTCCCGGCTTGATGAAATCGCTGATATCTGGATTAGGCGGATAATAAAAGCGATCAAGCTTCAGTTAAACACTTTGAGCAGCCGCAGCGGGGGGATTTGGCTTCTTTAGGCTGTGGATCAGCAGAGGTGGATTGCAGGGTCAACATACAACAGGTGTGTGCCTGAGTGCGTGCACATGCGCGCACACGGTTGGTCTCCAGGCCTGTCAGATTGTGCGCGGTGCAGCTCCACACACCACACACCACACACCCAGACCTGTGATTTGAATATCCGCTGTAATTGTCCCAAAACGGCTCATCAGTGGATCTGCCTGCTGCCATTAGGGCCCAACAATATGGTGTGACATTCAAATTCCCCTCAATGACAGGTTATTAGGAGCCCCAAGCAGCCGGCACATAATTAAGCACCGTAACGTTGACCTGTAATATGAAGTGATGGCTCAGTCGTAGTGGGCAAGAATGAAATAGGTGCTTTGTTAAGCAACTGGAGAACTGGGAGATTTTTCACACGTGGAACAAAGTGATCATAAAAAGAAGACAGCTGTCAGTGAGGGTCAATTCAAAATTATAAGGCAAATAACACAGACAATGATTTTATTGCCTAACTGGACAAAACTGCATGCCAGCTGCCCAGTAGCTGCTGGGTGAGATCACCACTACTGATACTGTTCAACACCACCAGCCTTATGTGGATGAATATTAGCGTTTCATCTATAAGATCATGTTTAGTGTTCGTGTTATACAGTTTACTTACAGTCCATTTATATCCACAGTGATGTTGAACAGTGTGAACAAATGTTTCAGAGAAAAACAACCTGATAAAAACCAAAAAAAAAAAAAAAAAAAAAAAAACGAAATCCATGTGCGACTTTTATTTGTGACACTAAAAAAGCCTATTACACAACTAAAGGCATGCTGTCTGAGGCCCCCGCTTTCCCCTTTAAAACAAGTGGACATTGTGATGAGCAATGGACCCATCTGCTGTGCCCTCTCCTCCAACTGGTGTGTGAATATGATGTAGTTTGTAGGTGCCATATCCAAGTTGGAATATAATGTACCTGGAAAATATTCTACAAAATGATATAGTCTGATCTGAACACGAACACGCGTGAATTGAACAGCTATCGTTTCGCCGCAAATGCCATCAAAGATACTGTAAAGATGTTGTTAGGCATCATGTAAAAGAACAACAAGTGCACACGTTTTTTGAACCCTTTTCTGCTTTTTGTCATTGGACCCAAAACTCACCTCCAGACATTAGGGCGAAGTAAGTCTGTGTGTTAAACTGCAGGCCAGAGGCCTGTGTAATGCTGGGTTTGTGGCAGGGCTGCTGAACAGAAGGTTTGCACTTCCCTCCCCACCCCTCCCCCACCCACCCCCACTCCACCATCTCTCTCCCTTTCTCTCTCTCTATCTGTCTCTCTGTTAGCCCTCCCTAAACCCCACTCCCCCCCCCCCCCCCCCCCCCCCACCCCCCACACCCCCTTTCATAACGGTGGCAGATGGCTGCAGATGAATCCCTCATAATCATGTCAGGACGGCTCCTCCGATCCCAGTTCATCTCTTTAAACACATTTCATCAGACGGAGAATTACACAAAGATAAAGGCGGCCGGCAGACAACAAAAGCACACAAAGATTGTCCTTGCAAACAAGTGTTCCTAGTCTCTAACACCACTTAATCATTTGTGCTCCTGTTAGTGCTCTTCACCCCCTGTGCATTCAACTCAACCCCATTTTCCTCCTCTGTCTCTCACTCTTTCCCTCTTTATTTATGTTTTTCCATACCGTTAATTGTCTCCATCCCCTGCTACGGTCTGTCCTTATTAAGCATAAATCTTTTTAACAAGCCTTCCTCTCATCCCTGTCGCTGTCTTTTTTTTTTTTTTTTTAAAGACAGGTGTGTAAAATCCTCTCCTCTCCTCATTGACTCTCGGTTTCTGATGGCTGCCCTTTTAGGAGGGGTGATAATTTGCCACAAAGTGAATTTGTGATTTTTCTTTTCCCTTCCCCTCCCCTGCTGTGACCCTGTGTCACCCATCCGCATGATGTCGTTAATTGTGGATCAGGTGAAGTTTGTCTCACCTCATTTCAGGGCCATGCTCTGCTAGGGCCATTCTCCCCACTCAAAGGCCACATAATTTCACAGCCTCCTACTTCTCATTTATCCCTCTTGAGTGGCTGCTCTCTGAGTTCCAGATCACAGATTTGTTTTGCTCTTGTTTTCTGACTCGCTGCCCTCCCTGCCCCACCCACTCCTCTCCTCCGCCTTCATATTATCCCCTTTAGTGGGACTCCTTCCAACCCTCCAGTGTGGCAGACTCTCATATTCTCATATTTCCTCCAGCTTCTCTGTCCTGCAATTTCCAAGTCTGTAATTGTTTATTCACATTTTTATACCTTGCAAGACATCTTTGTTCTCTCAGAAGCAACCTTCATGTCTTCATGAAAAGGCATTTGTGGCGTCTGGTTGTGATGCCAGTATCACCTCTCCTTCTAAAACAACTCCACACGGCTGCATTGTACAGCTCCAGCCTTATAAATATCAAGTGGCAAATTGAACAAAACAATAGGAGCTGAAGGAAATCTGTGTGTTCGAGTGTCTCGGCACATGTGCACGACCATCAGATTTCCTCGTTCCTTTCCCGCTAAACTTTTTGTTGATTCATAAATTATTCATGAGAAAAAGCTGAAGATCTCTGATTAACATAAAATAACAATTTGCTAATTTATGGAAACTCCTAATTACTTGCCTTATTTGCCATGACCATATTAAATATTCATAAATATGTGATTATTTCTTTGATTTGACTCGTCGTTCAGTTTAATCTACAATTTTTGCTCAACAATAGTCACATGCCAGCTTGTGCTGTGTATAGAAAACTATAATAAAAGCCCAGGAGAGTGCAATAAACAATATTGTGCATTCACAGTAGGAGACTTTAATATCATCTTAATATCATAAACATTTATTTTACATTATCCATATGCAAATGGTATGGTGCTATAGTTATGGATGAGTTGAAACCGCTTCTATCTTTGGCTGCTAATGTCACAGGTCAGATTGTGAACTGAATGGTCTTCAGGGCATTAAATGTGCAAACAATCAGTCATTTCATTGCAGCACATCTGAGAAAAAGATCCTTAGTGACAGATTTTTCTGAAAGAAAAAGCTGATACTGTATGTAGCAGGCTGTGTGCGCAGCAGCAGGTTGTGCAACCTACTTAAATTACTACAAGAGCATACTGAACATACTTATAAATAAAGTACATATAGTAAACTGTTATTTTCCAATATAGGACAACACAGAAATGTTAGGTAGGAGCAAAAACTCGTAAATCATGTGGCTGCGGCTTCATTTCCTTGCACGTCAAAATCAAAAATGCATTCATTTATTTGGCTTCCATCCAGAACTAATCATTTCATTTTCCGTTCTGTAGCCTGGAAGTTGGTTTTTCACGGCAGTTCATTTTGATTTACTCAGAATTGAAAAAGACTGAGAGAGCGATGCAAGAAAAGACGAGTCTATCATTGAACATTTCGTCTTGTCTTTGTAGCAGCAAACAGTTGTTATAGGAAGTCTCAGCCAAGTTCTTGGGAGAACGCAGAGTCTTGGATCCCATCTGGAACGGCTAGATGATGATGGTCTCTTGCTGTCATCGCGTCTGTTGTCAAGGCTGCATTTAACCTCAAATTTATGACTTTGTTATATCAGAATTAATTACACATATTTCCCCCCAAAGTGAGTGACGTTGACGAAAACGCTAAGCACAGGCAATTTAGCTCTATTTGCAGATTAATTTGGGCCCACCTGTGATGCTTGGTGTGCTAAGTAGGTACATCAGTTTTAATTACAGACCTCGCAGAGTGGGTTTAGTTAAATTACAGTATTAATTATCACATTTACCAGATATCAGAGTGACAAACGGTTTTAGAGAAGAGCTTCCCTCAAACCTCCTGTTTCTCCAGACGATGGATTCACTTCTGTCCTTCAAACAACCTTCAGACAGGTGGAAATGATGGAAGGCCTTGTTTGTGAAAGAGAAACATCTATCCCTCACCTCCCACTCACTGCCAAAGACGCCACTTTTGGAGTTAAACTAGAAACTAAAATGTTGTAGGTTTCGACATTTAATGCTTCAACACAAGACATAGTCTAAGGAATGTTTTTTTCCATAATTTCAATGAAAATGAATATTTGGAAAATAAAGAAAACACTTCATAGAAATCAAAGCAGTTGCTCCCATTAGAAAGGTAAAATAAGTGGTCTTTGTCCACATCATTAGCGTCTTCATTCAGTCAGGTACATCAATGGCGTCAAGGATAATATGATTCATGCTTGACTGCCACCTCACTGCTCTACTTCTGAAAGAGAAGATGGTGACCTTTGACCCAAGGGATCATTACAAATGAAAGATATATAGACGAGCGAGGGATCAGTTCAGGACATTCATCTTCTGCATCTTTATATCAGGTCGTCATTGTAGAACGACAACAGGGGGAGTAGCTTTCGGATATAATGTACATTTAGTCACTGTGATTTCATAAAGACAACATATATGGACACATTTTATTAACATGGTACAGGAACTACAATGTATGTTTACCATTTAAGGAAAGCTCCACATATTAGGAAAGATGTGTATTTCTAGGTTTATCAGCACTCTAACATCTGCATGCTAGAAACGAAGCTTCATTCAACAGCTGATTAGCTTAGCTTAGCATACAGGAAACAGAGGTAAACAATAAACAGCCTCTAACAAAGTCACTCTCTCTCCGAAGTGTCGGACAACCTCCGCAGACTGTGCAATCCTCTGATTAAGCAAATGTGATTTTTGGTTAAAGCTGCTATAGCCATTTTTAAAAAATAAATCATGGATTACATATTACTGTAAAGACTCACAGAGAAACACAACTCCAGCTGAACGCTGCTGGATGTGTGAATTAGCTGGCACATTTACCACACCAACTTAAACAAAGTTTCCCTTTATGCTAAGCTAAGCTGCTCAACTAAAGCTTCACATTTACAGACTTCCAGTTACAGTACAGTGATTTTGGTCTTCTCATCTAACTCTCATAGCAACAAACTAAATTTGGCAACAGTTTAGATTACATAATGCTATTCCTTTAAAAAATGACTAAGGCAAAGCGAAGCACACGGGTCTGGTACACTCCATATTCACTGTTTCAGCTAAGAGACAGGCACAGCTGTCACAGAGGTCCAAAGCAAAGCTGAAATGTGTCCAGGACTGGGACTGGAGAGAGACCGTCCTCATTTAGCCCTTGGCTGATGTTCTCTCTCACCAAAGTACTATATTAATCATAATCACACAACACCATTAGACTATGTCACTCTATTAAAGAAATCACATTATCATACATTTCATTAATTAAACTCGAACCCAGTCCATCCACTCTGAGGAGCTCCTCAACCAGTGAGACAGTGAGGTGGGCTAGGAAGGAGGTGGGGGTGGGTGGAGAGGAAGGTAGCAAAGGGCAGGACACTCCACCACTCCACTCACCATCTCTCCAAAGTGAAATCAAGGGGACAGATTTGCATGTCATGAGCAGACTGGGCAGGACTGGCAACTTAGACAATAGCAACTGATGATGGAGGTGGAGTGGGTAGTCTGGGAAGCAAAAATCCTTCTGACAAGTGTCTGCATGATGGAGAAAAGCAGGAGGAGGAGGAGATGGAGAGTATGAGAGGCAGTACCAGCTCCCTCCTTAAATGTTAATCACTGTTTGGGTCATAGGGTGAAACTCTATGGCAGAAGCTCTGATGCCTCCTCCCTGGTACAAACACATGTCATGTGACAGCAACAAAGAGACAACGTTACAGATACAAGTAAACTCCACATTCATATCTAGAATACAGCAGCAGGCTTCGTTAAATGTCATTTGTCACTCACTGCATTTTTACCTAGGATAGTAATAATAATAATAATAATGTTTTTTTAATGGAGATATATTTTTTTACAGTGATGAAAATCTCTCTGTAAAGTCAGACTTTATGATTGGTCTTTTAAGATGTCCTGTACAGCAAACTAAACAGTAAAATGCATCCTTTGTGCTGAAAGTCATCTTAAATTTGCACATTTTACTACACGCAAACAAGCCAGACAGATGCACTGTGTACTCTTTCTTCCCCTTTGTTCTTGATGTTTTTTGTCAAGAATATATATATGTGTGAAAAATGTATGTATATATATATATATATATATATATATATATATATATATATATATATATATATATATATATATATATATATATATATATATATATATATATCTCGGTCTGTTTATTTTGACTTTCTGCATTTCTTTCAAAGACCCCACTGTCTCTTTATATTCCATCTCTCCACCCCTTCCTCCATCTGCCCGTCTCTCCCTCTCCCTCTCAGCGTCTCTCTGGGTCTGATTAGCATGTGTAGTGTATGTTCCGTCATGCTGTAGTGTTGACCTGTGCTGTCATCTCCGTGATTACCTCCCTGATTCACTTTCCTTGTTTAGTAATGTGCAATCAATCATAATCAATTAGCCAAAATGTTGAATCATTAAAACCATTATCATTAATTAAAATAATTATCACTTTCTGCCAATGCTTCATTACCAGTGTTGTCTAACGTGTCTGCCACACACCAGACTTTCCTGCTGCTGCTTTTTTCTTTCAGAAGTCAGATTTATAAAGTTTCTTTTGCTAATGGAAACCAATCACTGATTGCTTTACTTTGGTTAATAATAATAATTGTACATTTCTAATGATATGCACATTTTAAAAAACTGCAAATGATAGAATTAATGGTTGGTCGAAAAGAAATAAATATATTCTGATTCTGTGTAACAAAAGTTTTGGTTGAACAATATAGAACAGATTTATTAAAAGTCTGAACATTGAGTTCACAGTACACAAGCAACTTCTAGTGACATGAAGTGAAGTGTTGTCTCACTGTCTGTAGCATTCTGCTGCCGACTGTGCAGCGCTGCTTTTCTTTGCTCTCACTCAGGCCTAGAGCACTGTTCTTTAAAGGACGGAGCAGAGATGAGACACGGGTACCTTAATGACGTGTAAACATCCAGGGAGAGGCAGAGCGCTTGTCTAAAATGCCCTGGGGGAGAAAAAGAGAGGCAGACAGACATGCAGCTCACTTAGTCCGGCACACTGCCTCAACCCAAGTGGTAATTCCACACGATTGTCAACCCACTTCTCTTCTGTGCGCCTGTTGAAAGCTGGAATAGACCTGTCACTCCTTAACCCTCAATAATTGCTCATGCCAAAATTTACTTGAAAGTGGGCTGGAGCCCCTGAGGGTGTGAAGGGTGCAAGTGAGTGCATGCGTGTGTGAAAGAGATGCGCAAGTCTGTGTGGGTGTCTGTTTTTCCAGCCCAGCCCACTGGGCAAAGAAGGGTCTCCGCGCTCTCCTGCCCCCCATACTGTGGAGAAGCATTGCTCACTGCCACCTGGGGAAAGCAGGCGTCTCATTGGGGTCATGCCACCCCAGTGGAATGTGAGTCAAAAGGAAATGGGCCTGAACATTGCACAGTATCCCCAGTCTGAGCTCCATTAAGCTAGGCATCCTCTCTCTAGAATGGATGTCCATTATTAAGGAGAGCACAAGGACCATTCATTGGGCTCACAGTCACTCTGCATCCCTACACTAAAACCTGAAATGAGAATACCACATTTATACTGAGGCACATCTGAGTGTAATTGAATCATTAAACACATGTAACATAAACATTTGTGCAATTAAAAGGATCAAAATAAATAAATAACTGATCTTCAATACCTTAACCTGCACTACTAAACAAATATCACTCTCTGTAGACATATCGCTCTCTCTGATTGCTCCATCCCTGTCAGCTTTGTCGATGCTGGTGGCACCGCCTGGTATGAAGGGGGTGTCCTGCAGAGAGGAATCACAGAAAACAGGCAGGAGGCAGTTCAAAATATGTGGCACCCCTCTCTTCTTCCACCAAGAGACCCCCGAGCCGTCAGTGCAGCTCATCTCACTGCATTATTTGCAAATGGTCTTCAGGAGTGAATGTAATTAATAGTGTCTCATTATGGGCTATGAAGTGTGACAGGAAGGTATTGAAGAAGGTATTCAGGTTTTGCCCAAATAGGAAAAAAATGCATATCTACAGTAAATGTGTTGAAGAGTCTGCAGACTGTAAAATATTTCAGAAAAACACATCTGAGACTGAAATCGTAACAGGATTGTTAATCCTCTGCTGTACACGTTTGTGATTTAGTTATTCAGTAATGCTTTGATGTACATGGCATTTGATGAAATAGTTTCATAAGAACAAGCTTCCAGAAAGAGACAAACAACCATCCCACTCAGTCCTGGTTGCCTCCACCTCTGCCTGTTTATGATGAAGGGCTCTTTTTGGTGTTAGAGTGGAAGAGACAGGCAGGGCTGGCTGTCATGTCATAAAGGATGCAGTCAGAGAGAGCAGACATGATTTCATGGCTAATGATTCCCACACTGATATCAGTGTGGGCTGCAGAGGGATAACCAAGTTGAGCTGTCTTAGCTCAAATGATTCAATTAGGCCAGCTGTCCCTATTTGTCATGGCTCAACTGGCTTCTAGATTACCTTTCCAGAGTGCACACGTGCCTCTGCATTGAACTTACCAGCTCAACAGTTTCAGAAGAAAAAAAAAAAAAAAAAACGGAATAAAACACAGAGAGATGGGAAGGAGCACTGGATGGTAAGAAATGAAACCAAGAATGCAGTAATAACCACATTATCCACTTAAATGCTGAGGCCAATTACAGAGATAAATGCGATTATCTTTTGTTTTGCAGTGGATCCTTGTGGTGAAATCAGAGGAGCGCCTCAGAGCATGGAGAGACGCTACACATGGAAATCTGATCGCTAAAAGGGCATGAAAGACAACAGCAAAGGCAATGTGAAGGTCAAGAAAGGAGCAGACAATGAAAAGGGAGGAAAATAAAAAGTCAAGTGAATGACTGTGTGTGCGCCATCAGCCTCTTAATAATTATTTCCTGCTGTATTTCTCTTTTATCTACTCTGACATGATGTCTAGACGTTCAAGATTACTCTTAAGTTGTCTCAAATATAAAAATGTGAAAACTGAAGGTGTGATGGTGTCCATGCAGTCCTGCTGCTTCAACCTCCCTTCTACTAGCTTCAATTAAGCACGTGGTAAGTATTAAATTCAAAAAAGCATTAGAGTCATTAGCGTTGATTGAGTTGATGACTCCAAGGGCGATGTCTTCCTTCTTTCACTTTAATGTGGTTAAGCATAAATTTGTGTCAACTAACCTCATCAGACCTAATTAACACAATTGTCAGTTTTGGGTCAGGGAGTATAAGACTTGGATTGGCATGATATAATTGTAAAATATCTCGTTTATTTTAGGTAATTAGTTTTTATAGCATTTTTAGTGCTGTCACTTTTGCATTAGCACCTATGAAACAGGAGAATTATATGTCTCTGTAATGCCAAGAATAGCCCGGATATATGTTACTATTCAAATAAACAACGTCCCATTAAAAGCAAGCTAGCTAGCTATAGTGTGCTCGATGCTTAGGCAACCGTGGAAACACAAATTATGTTTCTTTTTTCACTTCTTCATGGCTAAACAACAACACATTACTGCACTCCACCGAAGCCAGCGTTAATACAAGAAATAAAAAGGTCTTATCCTCATGGCAAACATCAGAGCAGCTTAATGGGACATTATTCCTTAAAGATGCTCTGTGTGTACTTCCACTGTACTGCTTATGGTCCCAAAACACTGTGAGTGAAGATAATGAGATAACACTGATATGTACATCAGGGTAGCATCTCATCCCTGATATGTGAACGATGAGTTTTTTTTATGAGGAAAACAATAGATACAATACAATATTATTTTTAACTGTTTATCTCGACAATTATCCAGTGATATCTATTAAAAATATTGTTCAGATCCCAATGTAAATAATTACTTTTGAATGTTTTTTCTTGTAAAAAAAAAATGTCAATCAATATAATATGTGGAAGAGATGAAAACAGAGCAGAGTGCATTGTCCTGCTGAAATAAAGTAAACTTAATGTGAAACTGAATTCATTTGGGAATCTGCAAAATGTTTCCACCATTACTTACAAATGCTTATTTCCTTTGTAAACAGGGGTTCTGATTACCTAACAATGTCAACGAAACCGTTTGTTCAAAGAGTGCTTTTGCTAATTTGTGAAAAGATTCAGGAGAAAGAATTACATTCAACTTTATATTTTACAGTTTTGATCCTTCAGATTTATTCTGTATATTCAGATTAAAGTCATTACTGTTTTTTTTGCAGGTGTTGCTTCTCATAAAACTTGTGCTTCGCCAGAGATCAAATTAAATGCATGAACTGCTTGTACACAGTTAATGGTGCATTTAAAGGTAACTGGAGATCTGTGTTTGTTCGTCCAGTCATTTTTGTCTCCTCTTCTTCTGAACTGAGCACTGTGTAGAACGAGAACAGTCTTATCTCCGAGCTGTCAAAGCGCTGACTGCGATCAGCCTTATTACAATGATTGAGAGAACAGGCCTCTGCAGCAAAAATACCCTCCAAAAGGCTATAAAGGCCACGATCATACAACAGAGTTCACACATTTTGTCTCCATTAATACAATTCTGTTCTGTTTTGTCAGTCCTGCTACCAAACACTTACACCGTCATACAGTCAGTGAGGAGAGGAAATAACTAGATATTGCCAGAAGTCACAGAATCAGTGCAGTAAATCGTGGTGCTTCTTGTTATTTAAAGAAGGTCCCTTGGCTGCTGGTTTTGACCCTTTTAAAACCAAGAGTGTCATGACAATGACGTTTAATGTAACCAGTCACTGACTGATTACTGAAGACTTTAAACCTTTAAATGATGTTTAAAACTTGTCAGACTGCTAATGTACTGTATTTTACTGCTGAGATCTTTACCACTTGGGCCAAACACCCAGACTCGACAAGCCCAGGAATACAGAACGTCATTACTGCCTTATCTTTAGAGATGGAGCGAGGTGTCAATGACACTTCTGCTGCATGCAAGCAGCAGCTGAGCTGTGAGATTTCCTGGCACACAGTACTGTCTTTCTGGCCAGAGCTTTGTAGTTGAACACCCAGAATCTTTACATTTTAATTATAGGAAAATGAATGGAGTCAACATGTGAAGTAGAAGGATTTTATTAGCAGATTATTGGGAGTTTTGGATAAGAATTCAGTGCATGATGGTTTCGTATTTCTTAAAGAAGAAGAAGAGACCAAAAACAAACATTTTTGGGACATATTGTATAGGCTACACATTTAGTTTCATTACCATAACTCTGCATAATAAATATGAAACTTAAGGACACAGTTAGCTTAGCTTAGCATAACAAGAAGCAGGAAACAACCAGCCTAGCTATGGCACACAGTGTCAGCATGTGTTACATTTGCACTGGTAGATGGATATTGTTTGGACAAAGCCAAACTGCTAATGCTAAGCTAAGCTAAGCTAAGCAGTGGCTTTAGACAGACCGTACTATGAACGATTTATACTTTTCTTGAGGATTTCCATTCTGGCTACCTCGTAGCTTATTTCAGCTCCACTGTATTTCAGGAGGAAATATTTATATTTATTTGATAATAATCAGACTCAGAAAGCAATTTCTTTCTGGGATTAATAAGGTTAAAGATTTTTTTTAATTAAATAGAAAAAACACAGTGTGATCCAAATACTACTTTGCTAATACTATGTAGGAACAAAGTAAATGATTTGAATACTTAGCTAAGCTAAGTCTTCCTGTGACTCAGCTCACTAGAAAATCTTGTTCTTTCTCCTATTTTATGTATTTTCAGCTCCTCTTAACACATCTTTCTGACAATTCATGCCAACTTGGGGCAAACGTGCCTTTTATCCTAATGACTTTGTATGCCACTACATCACCACTTAAATTCTGAACACACAGGCAGAGAGAAAGTGAATAGTTTCAGGTTTTATGCTCTTTTAAATGATCACCTGGTTCAGCTTTTAGATGATCTATAGTCAAATTGATTGAATTGAATATATTACATTGGCCAGGGTATTAAAGCTCAGCAAGACTTTTACACAATAACACATTTCTAATCAAAATGTAATTTACCAAATGACCAAACTCTACTAAACTCTTCACATTTAGGATGTTGTCATTTTTTTACCACTGAGCTTATAACAGGTGTTGTCATATTATTTAGCCTCTTCTTTGTTACCAGTAAACCAGTAAATCTACTCTCCCAGTATTCAGCCACCATCAGAGTACTCTGCCCAGTTGGAGAGCACAGAGACAGAGAACCTCTTTACCTGCTCCCTTCACCCCTCCTCTGCTCCTCCATGTGTACCTGCAACACTGGGCTGCACTGCATCATGGGTGCAGCTGAGGCCATGCCAAAACCCAATTTGGAACGTGTCCAGTACTTCATTGGAAAGTAATGGTTTTCACTGAACTGAGTTATGACCAGCTGTTTGCAGACAGTCTGTGACATACTGATGGAGCAGAACACCGTATGTTGCTTTCCAAATCAAATGATACAAGGAGTGTGACAGTGTGGAGAAACATCTGTCATTAGCAATTTTCAGCACGCTCCACTAATTCTGGACAAAATACGCCTAATGAAGTTACTGCAGGAAACTTCAAATATTGTCAGTGCAACAAGGCCATAAGAAGCCAGTGCTCACCAAGGCCTGTAATCTGATTCATTTGTTGTGAGAAAAATACAGAAGGAGGAGGGTAATTGCTTTTGATCAGAATTTTTAAAAATGCAAATCACAAATGCTCTTCTTTAATCCAAGAACAAAAACCCAAGAAATCAAGGACGAGAGGGTGACTGGCTCTTCTTTATTGATGTCCCCTCCCTTGTAGTGGCTCTTCATAGATGGAGTTTCCATAGGACACAAATGCTTTGATGGGCCTGGTTTTCAAGTTCAGTCACCAGTATAAATTAAACTGACTAATAATGTGTCATTTACAGATGAAAACCCCCTGCTCACAGTACTGAAGATCTAGTTTCTATATTGTTTCTTCAGGTTGTTTCAAAGTCTCTAAATAAAAATAACACAATTTTAAAAAATGTAATCCGTAACCATATTTTTTGATAGCACTTTGCTTGATAATCTTTGGCACTGTGACAGAACACTAAATAGGATTTCCTCATCAGTGCCTTTATGGTTCAATGTTGAGTTGAAATATAGACTATAAGTCTAGCACTAACAACATTCATTTGGCTACTGTGTGGTTGTAATTTGCCAGTTTCCTAGAACTGTCCTCAATTTATTCAGACTCTGCTGTGAGGATGAGAGGGTTTGTGACAGGCAGCTCTGCTGAAAGTGGTTCTCTCCTCCAGAACAGTTGTTGTAGTGAGAAGTGTTAGAGACGGGTGGGCGTCTGGACCCAAGTATCCTGCTCAAACACAAGGCCTGTGTCTATCTGGCAGGCATCTCCAGGCGGCAGAAGGGCCATAAACCCGCCTGTGTTAATTCTGCCGTAATTATCATGGGTGCCACATGTTATGCAGGATGTCCTACCACTGCAGATCCACTTAAAAGTTTGCAGTGAAATCCTTCCACAGTGCTGCTCAAAGCTGTGGCAGACGAATGTATGCAGAGGGTGACAGTTGGCCATTGTGATTAGAAAAGGGCTGCTCCTGGAGCCCTGCCCCACAGCTCATTTCCTGTCGTGGCCCTTTGTAATGATGTGTTTTATGCGGTGCATGTTGGTGAATAACTGGCTTCACTGAGATGACAATAATCACCCATAATGCCCTGGGGATGGGCGGACACTCTCAGGGACAACATTAGTCATAAATACTCAAAATGGCTGCTGTCCTTTCTGCTGCTACTGCTATTTCACAACCATGCTTTGTCTCAGATCAATATTGCTCTAATGGTAAAAGTAAGGAAGTCATTTATAGAAGTTTATACATTTGGTTCAAAATGAGACTCGACAATTAGAGCATGTAACTGTAAATCAGAGACTCTTACACAAGGATGCACAAGAACAAACCAATCTCAAGCAGAGTAAGAATGTTTACTTGGTTGAGCAGTTTAACATTTACCCAATAATCCATCTGTTGATAAATCTGTAATATTACCATAATCCATCAGCCTCATTCATCCTCCTGTTGTCAGAGCAAATAAGTGGTTCTCTCTGCTGCCTCATCTTGAGTCTCGGTATCCCACCGAAAAGCCACATGCAGCCACACTCAGCCTGCCTGCGCCGTGCTTTGGCAGGACTACCCAGTTTAGCACTCTGAGAAATTGTACACTCTCTCCCAGTCAGCGAGGAAGGCTTTGTGTCTCCCCATCTTGACCTTCTCCCACTCCTGCGCGCCTGTCCTCCATCTGTCAGAGAAAGCTTTCTTCCTGTTGTCCTGTGATTCTGACAAGATCACCCACATGCTCCCTTCTTGTTTGCTGTTCACGGGTAGACAAACTGTACACACAGACATTGTTTTCTACACCATGTAGTAAACTGAATAACAGCATTCTTTCACCTATTTGCATACCTATCTTGCCTCGCAGTGCTCTCATCAGTATTAACACGCCACCCTACTTCCTGGGCTCTAAGCAGATAGAGCAGGGCAGTGACATCTCGACATGTCTGTCAGGTTAGTGGATGTCTCCCTGCCTAAATCTGCTGACGTTGATTTGTGAACATTATGCCTGATTATAGGATGGGTGACAGATAAATTTTATCAAAATTAAGGCACAATTAAACATTTCATCTCCGCTAATTACTGGCTGTAGATTTGGCATGATGACCATGTGCTGTAGGAAATCAGCAACCATAACACATTTTAATGGGGCACAGCTGTCTTACAGCTTGGTAATATTTGCACAGTGCACCAGAACTGTAATTTATGAGACAGAAAGAGGGAGAAAATCTGCACTGGATTGAGTGCCAGAATAGATTTTGAATTTATATTCTTTAATGAGGTTTGGATTTGTTGCCGGTGGATGTTTCTTATTGAAGATCGATGTGGGTTGCTGTGGTGCATCTGGGAAGACATAACTATTACTTGTATGTGTTTGCAGTTTATATGAATGTTTGCTAAACTAATGCTAATGTTTTATCTTATATCTTTGCATGTGCAGCATTTCTTTGAGAGTTTCACTGCAGGAAAACAGAGAGAATAGTAGGTGTTTTTTGATTGTGCCCACTTTGCAGGCACTGGGCAGACTTGATGGGTTCATGCTAAAGTAATCAGCCCCAGTATCCACTTGTGCCAAGGAATAAGCCTGGGAAATTCACCAAAATGTGGCAACAGCTTGGGAACAGATTGATGCAGAAGGGTGAAAAAGGCTGAGAGAGAGTGTATGTGTGTGCTGAAACTGGTGTGTATGTGTGTATGTGCTCTCAGAGCTAATTCCAAGGCAAACAAGAGGAAGCTTCTTCTTAGTAACTCAGCTCTGGTGTGCTCTGATGGTATGTCTCCGGTGGGGTCTAGCATAGCCTCTTCAATTATATGGAAGTATGGCCACCAAATCCCCTGTAAAACAGATAGTTGCTGCCTTGTGAGGAATGTGAATGTTATCATCTTTATGTTGTTGAGTGGATCTCATTCATCTAAAATTATTATTGGATAATTATTCTTTATTAAAAGTGAAAGTTTTCATCAACCCAGAGGTTATAAATGTTGCCCCATACATGGAAGGTGACCTCCGCAGTAGCCTGTGCAGTGTTGTTGAAATTCCCTTTTAAAACACACTAACTGATACATCACCAGCGCTGCTCAGCTTTGATTTACTCATTACATTACTGAATGCTGTAAACATTACATGCATACATACTCACTATTTTAAATTTCTTTGATGCTGATTTAATCCTTTCCAAAAGCAACCAATGTGATGAACATGAAGATATTTCCTGAATGATTTTGTGTTATACTCATTTACCTCATATTTCATCTTAGCATTGTTTCCCAGAATGAAAAGGGCTTGGTCGAACTATGCTGGCATGCTTCAGGCCATGTTTAGTTGAAGCCCACCAAGGTTAATATAACTGCTGTTTTGCGGATGACACCTTCAGTCTGTGACAGGCCTGTGAGGGCTTGGTGCTTGTGGCACTTTCCATGATACCCCACCAGGCTGCAGTTGGGCCCAGTTCAGGTGCTGCTCAGTACAGTACATCCCCTGAAGGTCCCGTTGACCTTCTTTCATGAACAATTATTTTCATGTTTAGTATGGTGACATTATGGTGGCCACACTTAATATGAATGCTTGGCATTTGGCAGACACTTACAGTCACAGGTAATGGAGCTTCTTCATTAAGTTTCATCAGATCATCACTAGGGTTTAATAGTTAGGCATCGACACAAATGCTCGATATAGTTTTTAGGTTAAACACTTGTGTTTTTCAATATTTAATTAAGATGTATTTGCAGTACTTGTTCGGAGTGCATTGGCTGAGGTTGACCATACTGATGCTGCAGTCTGTGGCCACACAGCATTTCCGCTTTGCCCTGAGCGGGAATGTGACCACAGGCTGGCGTACAGTATGTCAGTTTGTGCACCGTGCTGGAGACTGACGTGGGGGCTCACCCTCGCAGATAGCCGGCTGCTGTCCTAAAAGTGCAGCACATTGCCGTATCGCCCCAGGATAGAAAAATCAGGGACAGCAAAGGACAATGGAGTGCACAGTGAATGTTCTCCTGGCATCAACCCTCTCTTTTAACAAACAAGCAGCGATTTAGTAGGTTTCTACTCATCATACAAAGAAAGTATGTCAGTGTTTTCACTGGATATGCTACAGTGAAGATTGTGAGACATTATTCACGCAAGCTAGTGTTTCTTCACTCATTAGGTCAGCTATGCGCTTGAATAGTGCATCTTTGCTGAGGGAATCCAAACATTAGATTAGATGTAATTGAGAGAAATGAAGCCATGCTTCAAGCAGTTAAGCCTTTTGCATTAAAGTGTGCACTGAAATGCTCTTTGTTAATTTCTGATCAAGTGGGATATTACCTCTCATCAAGAGCTTCGTAAATGCTCATTAGGGCATTACACCGTAAATGCCTGAATAATTGTGAATTCCGTATCACCTCCCTATAAAATCCCACAGTTTACCAAACAGTGAACAGCATTAAAGTGAATGAACCTCAGCACTCTAAAGGAGCATGACAAATGTGTGGTGACGTTACACATGTCAGTTTTTAATCCTGAACATACTTTTCACCCTCCTGGTCATAGAGTGCATATGTCAGGGAAAGGGACAACAGCCTCCTGCCAATGTCTCATACTAGGCTGAATCTGTTTGAATCAGACTCATGCATGAATGGACGTTTGTGCTTGCACAACAGTGCTCTGATGATTTTATCATGACATTTTCCAGGCACACACACTGATGGCTCTTTACAGGCACTTATTAGTGTTGACCAATTGGCCCTAGTTGTCGCACAGCCTGTGCCGTGATCCTGCATCTGAGTGTCAACAGATTATTTTAAGGTGTGACACTGACACTGTTAGTCCATTATCCCAGATGTTGCACCTGAAATTACATTGCCCATAACATGACAGTGTTTGACAGAGACAATGAATTCAGGAACAGAAACAGGTGTTATTGTATGCGTGTGTGCGCCTGTGCGTGCTTGTATGCAGATGTATTAACACAAGGATCACATGCCCTGAGTAGATCTGTGTTTGTTTTTTGACAAGTGGTCCTGTGTGCTCTGTGTGTGTGTGTGTGTGTATTGTAGTAGGCCAGTGACAACTGAAGAAGAGGACTGTATTTGTGGAGGAACAGCATGGCAGCAGAGAGGAGTGGAGATCCTGAGGGAGGCCTAATGGTTCCACTCCTTCCTGCACAGAGATAAAGACTCATAATAAGCGTGTATGCTCACCATCTGGCCCTGTGCATGTGGCCCTTATGGAGGCGAAAGCAGCGCAATCTGTAAACGATCAGGAGCCATGGCGCTTCCCCTAGAGAGGCTGCCATGCAATCAAGGTGACAGATGGCAGCACCACTGCTGTGGCCTCATGGAGGAGATCAAAATCACCTTCAATAAACTCTGACTGGAATGGGCACAGGACCCTCAAAAAGTCAGTTTGTCAGTCAAACTGTGGCAGCTTGCTGAAACAGGGGGAACACACAGCGGTCCATCCATCCACCGCCTGATTTCCATATTTTCCGTCTGACTGAGCCTGAACTGTGATCTTACTCCAGTTGTCCTCTCGACTCGTGCCGGCGTGGGCGAGCTGGCTGCCAGCACTAGCAATGCTACTGGGGGAAAATTGAGAACATGATGCTGTTAATGTGGGGCAATAGGGGCGCATGGTGGTAGAGTGACATTAAGTAACTGACTGGTACTCTGCTTTTGATGTGACAGGACCCCCCCGATTTGCTTCTCTTTGTTTATTTCCTGTCACATTTGCACACACTGTATTATACAGCTCACAATGCAGCTCGTCACCATCATTTAGCTTTACATTAAGTGGAGAGCTCAATTCCTTGATATTTTTTGTTTTAACATCTGATGGAGCAGCATGGCTCGGCCTCCGCACTGTGTCTGTATCTGAGTGTTTGTGTCCCGAGCATGGAGACAGAAATGCTTGGGAATGCTATTTCACACATCCCCTTCATCTGATGCGCAGCTTCTGTCAGTGATGTGAGAAAAACAGCCTGACTCTCCAAGCTTTTTTTTGCACCAGTGCAAAAGTTCAAAATTGAAACGCCATCTGTTCAATAAAACTAATCTAGGCAGGGAGAGCTGCTTCCAAGGCTGCCCTGATTGGATGTGTTTCTTGTCTTTGAACTCTGCCACAAGGTTCACAATCAACCCAAGATATTGTCATTTGCAAAGGAAGATTTATGTTGATCCAGCGCAAATATAAGCTCAATCACAATGTTTTCTCGAGTTGTAAACGTATAGATTTTGTATTTCATACGCTTTTTAAATTGTGCTTTTATGTTATTAATTTTGCTGCAGGCACTTTTATTGTACATTGTATATCTGAATCCAGCCTCGTGACCATCTTCTCCCTTTAGTTCTAATAAAACGAGAGGCCGTAAGTACTGTACTTTTAGAGAAAATCAATTCTCTCATTTTCTGCTGCAGCCCTTAAGCACTCACTTAGTTAATTACAACACTTCTTTGATTAATTGGACAAGTTCCATTGTAGTCTCTCTTTACCTCCCCTGTTTTATAGAGGTGTCCTGTACTACTCTTAATCATCCACTTTTAAACATTTTTACAAATGTTAAATATGTGCACTTTAACTAATAATTAGATCAATTACACTAATTAGTATCATAAGTGGCCTTTAGGTTTCATATCTATAGTGAGTGTCTTTTTGACTTCAGCCTTAAATCTGGGACAAGTGGCTGCTGAGCTGTACTGCAAGTACACCGGGCTCAGGTCATCCCACTTGAGGTTAAAATAATAGTACTTACAAAATTCACCGAAATTGAATTGGTTTTGTCCAATATATTAACTGTGTAATCAGGGACAACTGCACGGGAGCTTTTTACATAATGTGTTAAGCTTTAAAAGGCCTGTAGTACCTCATTTTCAGACATGGTGTAGATTAGCTGAGCTGCATGATTCCACCAAAATACTATTATGTCTTCATTTATGTTAGTATACATATTTTAAATAAAGAAAATACAGTCATGGTATTATTGTTATTTGTGCACAAACTCACATCACACTTGTGTATTTGTATCATTAAATAAACAAATAAATAAATAATACTGGAATCCGGTAGTAGTACTGATCCAAAGAAAAAGCAGCTGAATTTGACAATTATAGTAGTTCCCTTTTAGTATTAAATGTTAACGGTATAAAATAATCTTACTCTCACTATTGATGGATGAAGTTAAAATCACAATATTTTCATTTTTCATTAGTGGGCGGGGCTTGTTGATTTACCTCCAGGTGTGTTTCAGGGTGATGCGTGGCAGCGGCTGTCTGTCTGTCCACTGTGGAGGTGCTCAGTTACAGCTCCAAGGAGCAGGCTCATGGCCTGATAGAGCTTAAGCTAGCAGGACTTCTTATGAGGTAAGCTATCAATCTGCATTGTTGACTTGTGGCTTTCAGGGCACAATAGGCCCTAGAAGTAGCTAGCCCTGCAGCTAATATTACTTCTCTTGATCAATTAATCTGGTAATTATTTTCACCATTAAATATTTTGAAATAAAAAGGTGTAAATGCCTATCGTAGTTATGCTGAAACCAGGGTGTTTAAATAGTTAGGTTTGTATTACTAACAGTGTAAAAGGGTAGGGAGAACAGACACACTTTCAAGAGATTAAAATAACAAGGCCATGGGTGGTTTCTGCGAATGCTCCAGGGCAATGCAATATTTTCATTTAGTTCCTGGAAACACTGCACACTAGTGGACAGGTTGCCTGCCGTGCCTGTTAACAGCTATTCAGTGTGCATGAATTTTCAGGTAGTATATGTTTGAGCAAAAGGGAGGAAGAGAATATTATTATTTTATAATGAAAGTGAAAAAATAAGAGCAATTAAAGCCACGATCAGGTGTTTGAGTAGGAGTAGGATGACCTGACATTTGGTGTCTTTGACCTTGTTAAAAGTCACTCTGGTCTGAAGAGCGAAAAAATGTGAAGGCAAGTTCAAACCCAGTTGAACCTCAATACTGAACGTTCCCTATGAGCCATAATGAAGGAAATGTGCAGAAGGACAATTAGGGTGATCCAGAGTGGAAATTCTGGCTTTGGGGTCTTATACTGTATGATTGGATTAAATCGTACTGATTCATGAGTGAGCTCACACAATTCCAATTGCTTTGTCAGATGAGGATTTTAATTTGAGCCTCACCTGATGGATGCTGGTAATTTATGCTGATTAGAAATAAAGCATCATATTTCCTTCATCTCCCCCCACCCATCTGAACAGAAGAAGATTTTTCCACAAGGGTATAAGGAGAGCAGTTGATTAGTTGTAATGTGACCGCAGTACCCCACAGGCTTAAATTTATGTCTTCGTTTTGAACTGCGCCTGCATGTGCTGTATACATCAGGTTTGTTAATGAAATTTGTCGCCAGGAGGGAGTTGGTGGCTGCGGTCGTTCAGCACCTTGACACATAATTGTGTGAAATCTAACCTTTCAAACTTGAAGTCAGCACTACCTTAATTTAATTGTTATTCCCCACATCTCAGCATAATACTTTGTGATTCTTCTTTATGGATTATTGCCACAGACTGCTGTAAAACTTAGAAATAATGAAATTACAAGAGTTTTATTTAGTTGTTGTGACTATTGTCTCCCTGTCGCTCTAAGTGTATGAAAAACTGTTGGTTTTACATGGGTCCCATCAGCGCTGTCATTAGCACTGTTGTATCTGGTGTGTGTGTAGGTGAGTGGTACAGTGAGTTTAGTGCTGTTCTGTAGTAACATGTAGGGCTGCGCTGCTAGCCTCTCTGTCCCGTCTGAGTGTATTACTGACAGGTGTCAGGCTTGTCATAGCTTCCCAGGCTGCTGTGGGTGAGATATGTGGGGACAGGGAGCAATGAAGGTGGCGTAGGAGAGGGACGGCGAGACAGTCTGTCATTTCATTTAGGCCTTTCTCTTTCTGACACGCATCCTCACCCCCGTATTGTCTATCAGCATCAGCAGATGACTGACAAAGGCACTGCTCAGATACAGACAGGTTCACATCAGGACTGTGTGTGTGTGTGTGTTTGTCACGCAATATAATGTCAAGCCACCACTTTACTTTGATCAGCATATCCTCACAGTGGTAAGAGTCTCTTATCGAGACCTTGCAGCGTGAGCAGTCAACACAGTACAGCTAAGCCTGCTGCCTCCTCACTACCCACTGCACTCACTGACTCAACTCTGGCTATCAAAACGCTGACTGCTTTCCAAAAACTTGATTTCACAAATGGAAAAACAGCATCTGCTTTCCCTACAGCTTCACATATGGCAGCTATAGATGCTCATATGAACTGAAGCAGGTAAGCAGGGTAGGGGGTTGGCCCCTGGAGACCTTGAACAGAGGGCCTGGCCCTGGGGACTCTGCTGCAGTGAGGGCCACACTGTCTTGAGCCAGATGAACCTGCATATAAAATGAGGCCACATAGCCCCAGAGAGATTAGGACCATGAACGTAGAGGAAAGAAGAGGTTGTGTTTTGTTTTCGGTAAAGACTGTTTGGGCTCGGTTGATTTTTGGTTTCAGAGTTAATTGTTTAGCCAAGATGTTTATTTTAGAGCTGTATTGAAATGCAAAGGTCCACACGTTGGGTGTGACTGCAGTTTTATGCCCTGCTATAGCCTGCCATGCAAATCTGCTGTTTTAGCTGTGGTCATGTTTTTAAATTATTATTTATTTATTATTTTCTTCTACTCTCCCCTCCCTCTGGTCTCACCTGGCAGTGTTATCAGTGATCAGTGTGACAGACCGTCCCTGGGGAACAAGGAGCACCGTTTACAGCTCTTTTGGTGTCAGTGCCTCCTGTCTGCTCCAATTTCCACCTCACTGCTGTACCTCCTGCACTTGCACCATACACGTCCTTACTCACGACGTGCACAGCTATTATAAACTATTATAGTAGGGTAGATGGGTCAGAGCGAATGTTGGAAGACAGAACACACTGTTAGCCCAGGATTTTAACCTTCATGCGAGTCTTTCTGTCTTTTAAACAGACATACAGATGTGCATGTGCACACACGCATAAATTACCTATCAGCTATCAGTTAGTTAAATCATTACCAATATCAGCCTGTAGGCAACCCAGATTAGAAATGTGTAATGATTGCTAATTGCCTTGTTAGTATGAAAACAAAGCAGTGTTTTTTCTCCCTGTGCTGAAGGGCTAAATTACCAGGAAACAAACAAGTGGAGGGGAACATGTGAATAAGGATGTTTTTACATGAGCATCTGTGAGTACAGCTGCCGCTCGCTCTGACCATCCTGCCTTTTCCTCTCTGTGTCTTTCAGGCTCAAACAAGCAAAGCCAAACAAGACAGCAGCCTCATGTGCCTGTTTTGGGCCAGTTTTCTCCTCTAAGCCTAGTTGTTTATGACACAAGTTCATGTCTTTCTTTGTTTTTTTTTGTTTTTTTTTGTTTTGTTTTCTTGGCAAGCAGATGAAAGACATATCCTTCTACGTCTCCTGATGTTCCACAGTGGCTAGTCTCTTCTCTGTCATCACTTTATGTCCAGAACACCTGCAACAGTGAACATACCACCTACGTACTGTATGTACACTAGTGTGGTAGATTAGTGTTACTTGTAGTGTATCCTCTGGTAATGATGGTGACAAATATCCCCCCCTGGATAATCCTTTCTTCTACAGTGAATGCAACTTCAGCGTTCATGCTGATAATCAAACACACCCTCATTTGATTCTGTTCTGTCTTTTACTCCGCCTCTTCCTCATGCCTGCTGCTTCGTCCCCAGAGAAATGTGTTTACCTCGGCAGTCACCTGCCACTGCAGGAGCCAGAATGAGGTTCGGGGGCCTTTTGTCCCAATCAGCTTTTCCTATCAGACTAAATGCTCTCTGGAGAGGGGGCTTATTACATGACATGATCCTCAGAGTAGATAAATGGCCATCCATGTCACGAGCCGGACCCCACTCAAGGCGAGGATGAGGGGTGGGTCGGGGAGACAGACAGCTTGGGGCCCAGGAGATGAAAGGAGCCCACAGCCTCTCTGACGTTTTAATCAAAAACAGTTAGCACTGAGGTCTGTTTGCAGGCGGAGATGCGTATATTGTTGCTTATTGAAAATATGCAAGGATTGAAACGCAGACCTTTCTGACATATCATTTAGGTCCTGTCATAGGCCTGTTTTATCATGAGTGCTTGTTGTGACCCCCCCCCAGTCTCCACCCCGGGGAGAAACGCACAACCTTCACATCTTCTGCCACCTGTTTCAAACTCGGCTACATGTTGAAAAGTGATATTTCTTGGTGAGTGTTATCTACATTCAGGGGTGTCTTTTAGGGCAGCAAATCCTCAAACCTTGCTTGTCCTTACTCTTTCATACGACATCTCTTGAATAAGCACCATAATGGTTACTGACTTGGCAGATCTTTTTTTGTCATGGAAAGGGTCATGAACATGTATCAAACCATCATGGTTTGGTTATGTGGAGACATAAAACCAACTAGGTTAGGTGTAATTAAGAGATTGTGATTTAGCTTAAAATAAGTAGACTGCTTCCTTAACAGGTTCTGGGTTTTCATGCTTACATGTTTAATGTTGGGGATACTAAACTGTGCGAAACATGACATATTGACTTTTTTGAGTAGGGGAGTTAGTAGGAGTTTTTTTTTGTTAGCTGTGTGTCAGATTGTATGTGAGGACAGGAAGGTTGAGAAAACAGTGCTGATGTTCTGGTTACTGTGTATATCAGAGTTTTATTTGAAAGGCTCCGCACACTGCACAGACGTTTTCATGTATTCAGCTGGCTAGACGTGTGCTTTAGGGGTGAAGGTGGGTGGACCAACAAGTGGGTTTCATTCATGATGTAGCGCAGATTTTAACCTCCAACAGCCAGTTGTACTGATTTCTATCTGAAAAAACAATGTAAATATGATATTTCATGTGCAGCACAATGTCCTCATCACCAAACACAAATCAGTGTCCATTATTTTGGACTTGGTATGAGTGTCTGGATAGTGTAGGGATAAGTTGCTGCCCTCCATGTTGGAGACTATGGTTTGAATCCCAGCTGTGAACTACCTGCAGTAAGGTTCCTTAGGCAAAACCTCCTTACTTACCCTGCCTTTGTCTTGTACCTTGTTCCTCACTTGTAAGTCGCTTTGGATAAAGGCGTCTTCTAAATGTAGTATATGATTATTTTTTTTGTCCTGAGTGAACATTGAAACAACCTCCTCTGTATATGTTCAGAGTGACTTAGAGTCAGTTTCATTGCGCTTTGTTGCCTGTAATAATAATTTAAATGTCAAAGTAAATATCTTATTTATATCATATGTGTTTTTGGGTGTTGACATTCATAGTTAATCAGTTATCCTGCCATTTTATAAATGTTTCTCTGTAGGTTTAACAAATAGTTGGTTAATCAATTAGTCGATCAACAGAACTCATTTGATAAAGTTATCATGACAGGGGTCTTTTTAACCAAACATTTGCTCCTTTCAGATTCTCAAATCACAGCATGAAACGTTCATGTGCTATTCTTTGTTTAAAGTAATTTAATATGCAGGATTATAGTAAATCAGGGTTAGTCTTTCTGTATTATAGGATTGTGTGTATAATTTATATCCAGTGTATATGTTTGGTTATTTTTCATGCTGCATCTTGGAAAAGTATTATAACCTCCTGGTGTTGTGTTGAGTTTGTTGAGTTCCCTTCTGGTGCTTTATGAATGTTACCTCGGTTCATCTACGTCTAACCTCCATCGTATCCGACTTCTCTCCGGGGATTAGAATAGTTAGAGAATGTTATACAGCAGGAATATCAAACATTAGCATTTCAGTTAAATGGTTCAGTTTTCATGCTTTAATCTGAGTCTGAGAAAGCAGCAAACAATTTTCCACATTTAGTATTACAAAACTAATTGATAAACACACTCCACTGGGTTTCAAAGATGTTGTCACAGACTTTTCATCAGACATTAACACGCGGTACCAATGATTACATGCAGTTTGCTCTTAACTTGCTTTTAATGACACTCTGAAAAAAGCATTATAACTAATCATACATTACAAAATGATAATGGGAGGAGAGAGAGTGACAAAAAGCTCTTCTCCCCAACCGGTCATAAGTTGATCATCTTAAGCTCTGAGCTGCAGGTAGGCGGTGACAGCTGCTTAATTTGGTTTTGTCACCGGGGTGACTTAATCCTGTAACAGGCCCCAGTGACAGCAGCCTCACAGACGGATGAGAGCCAGAACAGCACTCTGGTTTCCCGTTTGCCGATGCAGCAATAGAAACCAAGGTCACTTTAATTTACTGCTAAATTACAATTTAAATGATAGTACTAATCACTCACTTTTGTGGTAGCAAGAAGCTACTAGCTGTCATGTTAATTTAAGACTGTGGGGGGAAAATGGACCTTTCCACCTCTGCCTCACAGTCGGGACTGAGTCTCTGCTGCTCTGTTTTTATTAGCATCGCATGCTGCCCCTTTTGTAGATCAAAAACATGGTGGTGTAAGTGTTTTACATTAATATAGTTTCCATCTACATCCCAGTAACTTCACTTGTGTTAGTTGTCTTTCCCACTGTATTTAATCTCATCTTTAGTCTCACTGAAGGGTTTTCAGTTATGTACCACTGATCTGCTTGTGTGTATTCCCTATAGTTGTGTTGTTGAGATGTAAGGAATTGCTTTATCCCTCTCTCTATTAAGTACACGCATCTTGAATTGAAATGAATGAATGAATTTTTATTGTGCATTTTTTACAAATGAAACCACAAGAGGTGGTCATCTTTAGCGGGTAGCTTAAGGTTGTGATAGTCATACATTTTGTTTTTGTACAACTGGAAAAGACATAGATGAAACTGTCAATTAGTTTTAAGTGCAAATTAAAAAACTGAAATAAGTCATTATTTTTTGGAACAAATTGATTTCTTAATTGCACCTTCTCATTTGAAATGTTTAGTGATGTTTTTTTATGTGATAGTTAACATGTTATTTTCTAGACTCCAAGATGACAAATTAGATTTTAGTTTTTCTTCCAGTCAAAAGTCAAAAAACTCCAAAACATTAATTTGCTTCCACTGAAGACACGTTTGAGACAATGAATTTTTGTTGATTTAATTTATACTAATTGTTGTCTTTAATTGACTGATAGTTTAATCTGTACTCTCCATGACTTTGATTTGTGGATGTTAACCTTTCTTTTGTTGTGGAGCCTAGCTGGACGCTGTAGACACTAGGTAAGTTCCAGACTATGGGATATTTATTCAAGCCAACCTCTACCCCATTACAGTTACTGCCCATCTGCCACTGCTGCCACTCAGAGCCCTCCTAAAGGTTACTCATTTACAAATGGAGGAAAAAAAAAATCCACTGATAACAGGGCTTCAATCAATCAATGCCTCATGATTAGTCCCATATAAAATCTCTACATTTCGTTTAAGCTCTCCTTGCCTGCCTTGTTGCCACTTTTTGAATGAGGTGCTGGTGTTCCTTGACAACTGACTGGAAACAACTGAATGGCAAAATGGAAAAATGTATAATATCTCAGATAAATTATGACGGGCTGCCTGAAATTGATTTATTATTGTGATCGTTAGCCATATGGCACAGACTGCTTCCCCCACCTAACATTCAAAAATCTGTGATTACAGGGCTAGGTCAGCACAACCTTTCCCACTGCACAAATGAATCTCAGAATAATCTAAAGCAAAGGGCAAAAGAGAAATGAATTAAGATACCTCCACAGTTAAAGAATGGTCTTTAGGTATTTCTAGAGCGTTAGCTCACATCGCGCAGTCTTCCCCAGCAGGTGGAGTTGAATTCACAAACATTTTGAGTGGATTCATCCGTGTTAGCTTTATAGGCTGAGCTCCAGGCTTTATTACTGACACTGTGAGACCCCTACTACAAAGTACAGGTGATGTTTTAATGTGACTCACTCAACAGATCAAAACATTAAATGTCTTTAAATAAAACAGTTGCTTTTGTGATCCCTGCTGGACGGGTCATACAAATTTCAGGTGTATCTTAAAACAGCAGGGCAAGTCCAGGCTCCCTTACTTGGGAGTCACAATTAATATAACATCATAAATGAATTATACTGAGAAAAAAAACTTGAATGGATGCTGAGTTGACTTAAGATAAAATAATACAGATGACAGTGCCAGTGACAAATGAATAAAGGTTTTGCAGAGATCTCCCTGGAATGACATAAAGACATTATTTGGATAAACTGATCACGTGCAAAATCTCTCTCACCGAACAAACAGTAATCCGAGAATTAATTTCTATCATCTTTTTTTACTGTGGTCTCCTCCAAGAAACAACCTTCTTTATGTTCTCTTCCTCACTAAGGAGATGACTGGACAACCTGACATGATGCTTCATTAATAGAGTTCTTTGTGTGTCTTGTCCTTGAGGAAACGTACCCTCTTGAGTCTTTACTCTTCTTTCATACTGCAAAAGCAATTATACCCAAACTTCATGCTTTAGGAGAAAATAGCCTATTTGTAATTATTTGCATGTGCCCTGCCAACATTTACATTATCATCTCTGTCTCATAATAATTGCCTGGTCCTCCGATTGGCTCAGGGCAATGTTGTATTAGATTGTAATGTCCAACACTGTTTCCTGACACAAACTTGACGTGTCACTGTGATTGGCATGGAGGAGATGACATGACAGAGCTGGTTTTGGGGCACTGACAGATAGTTGGCAGGTTAAGGCTCCCCTGTTGGGTGCTGCACTGCCTCAGGACAGTCACCTGTCAACTCAGGTGAAGGCTCGTCATAGCTGATGACCAGGAGCAGCAGAGTGGATATAATGGGATGAGCAGACTGACACAGACGTAGTGCAGGCCTCCCTTTGTCTGTGGACGAAGGAGTAGACATTGCTTCAGTCAAGTGTGCCGCCGTGCTGAATAAAGAGTATAAAGAGTTTAGCACTGTGAATGATGTGCTGGCATTTATGTCGGACACACACAACTGATCAAAGACTGTTCAGATTTATGACAGCGAACGATTTTCATCAGCTGAGCAACTAGAACAAACAACTATACAGTTAATGTAGATGTTTCCTTGAGTTGTAAGTAATAATTATAAATGTGTAAGCTCAATAAACATTACACTACTTGTTAGTTTACCAGCTGGTATATTGTTTTGTCTAAGACAGTTTAAGATCTAACAAGTAATTGGTCGACAATTATTGCATTACTGTACACTCGCTATTGTTTTCTTTTTCTACTTGCTCCAACAGACATTAGTCAGGAATCATTCAGCTTTGTCACAAACTTTAAAGGTGAAGAGAGTTTGAAGTGCTCACATCTTGTCAAAGATCATTGTGGAGAACATCAACTGGCAAAATAAAGGTCTGTGCATGTGTGTTTGAGCATATCTGTATTTTTTTGTGAGGTGGGATCTGGGGGCACTGGGGTATGTCGACCCAATCACTGTTGCCATTTTTGTTGAGTTTCCTCAGAAAGAATGTCCTGCCAAGCACAGGGGGAGCATGTGTCCATCAAAGTCAGGCCGATATGAGGCGTGAGGGCTGAGGCCTGCTCAAGAGATGGAAGGGTTGAACTGACTCATAGAGAAGCTCAGGAATCAGCATGTCACTCTCAGCACAGCGCACTGCCACTGTGCATCAGACCATACAGACTTTTTAGAGAGGCTTCAAACAAATGGATCACATTTAGATGCAATATGGAGCAGTGGATGATGAGCAGGAAAACATGTTAATCTCCAACAAAGAACAATACCCGGTATCACCGTTTGCGTGGTGATTGTTTCAAGGATCCGGTAAATGCACATATTCACGAGGGATGATCAGTGCGTTTTATGTGCTATTCCACTGTAAATGTACAGTCGTGAACTAGCATTTTGTGGCTCCAGAGGGAGCTGCAAACAATCTGATAAAATGTCTCAAGTGATGTCACTTGAGTTTGTGGAATCAGGAAGAAATGAGGATTTATCTCTGCCTGTGGCTACACGAACCACTAGCATAACAGATCTGCAGCTGGTCCAGTTGGATTGTGTTTTGAAAGGGTCGGAGGGAGGAATCATTTGTGCTGCTGCAGCATCATTTTTTTTCTTTTTTTAAATCTCACTCTGTCACTCTTAAGTGTAACCCCAACCAAATGGAATTAGCTTTAATCTTGTATTACAAAATAACCTTAAACACAAATGAATACACATTTCATGTTAAACACAAAGACAAAGATCGCTAAACTGCATACTTCACCTTCAACATTAAACAATAGGACCTTGCATATGCTAGTATGAAAAGACAAATTACATATAATCTGTCATATAAGGGAATAGTTACCTGGGAATGCCTATGCTCAGGTCTTTTATTTTCTGGACGTATATATTAGATTTGGATTTAAATTACTTTTAATCGTTAATAGTTTGGGGCGTCCTGTAGCTCCGTTGGTAGAGCAGTCGTCTCTAAACCTCAGGGTCAGTGGTTAAACTCCTGGTTTCTCCTGACTACATGTTGGTCGAGGTGTCCTTGGACAAGACGCCAAAACCCCAGAGTAGTGCCATCATCCACTGCAGCTGTCCAAACAACAATTTCCCCAAGGGGATCAAGACAGTATGTTATTATTATCATCATTAAAAAATGGTTAGGAAGATCTAGTGCTGTAAAAAGTTTTACATTGTCAAGTTTTGTGATGATAACCATATGATTTATTCATGTTATGATTTATGGATTATTTCTCCTCTAGTGGGTGATTTACAATTTTTGGTTGTGGGCAGTGCCACTAATGCAAATGTAGTGTAGTGTAATGTAATTCTGTGCCACTATATACACCACATATACAGTATATGCATGGTGCAGTAACTAAATACAGCTGTAATTAGAGGTAATGTGAGTATTCCCTGGATCAGTTTTTGAGAAGCTTGTGTTTATCTTTCCTCTCACAGTACTGCAGGTGACCTTCTAGTCCCATTCCCTTAATCTGCATTGTAAATTGTGAGAGATGTATTGTCTTTATTTGGAGATTAGCATATTTCTAACATCTGCAACAGCCCCTCAGCAAAATTTGGCCAAACAGGAAACGATGGGCGTGAACATGAAGGTGTGGCCCTACATTTTACCTTTCCTTCTGAGGGCAGCATTTATTCAGTGTGGAGTCAAGAAATCATCTTGGTAATTAATGAGAGATTGATGAGAGATGAGCATTAAACATGCTAAAGCCTGAGATTCAGAACTTATTTTTAAAATTGTGCTCAACAGTGGGCGCCTTAAGCCTGCATTGACAATTTATTTGATGTTTGATTTAGCATGTTGTTTTTTTCTTCCTTGCCTCATTGCAAGCCCAACTGGGGGCATCTTAATTCTCTAAATGACTTTTTAAGTAGTGCCTCTGCTCTGCATGACCCTGCTGAGTGACAGGCCATTCTAATCCTTTTTCACGTGGGGAAACAGGCTTTATTGCAGCCTCTGGTCAGTTTATTTTGCCCTAGCTCCGAACATACGGCATTTAACACTCTCATAATTAAGTAGCCAAAGCCAAAGTGCTCTGCCCAATCAGTCATGTGTTGATTGACAGATTAGCAGAGGGACAGTTGAAGTCCTGCTAACAATGTAAATAGTCTTTTTTTTTTGTGTGTATCTATAAAATTTGTCACAACAGCTGTGAACAAACCTGCAGCGGTGGAAAAGGAAGTCTAGTTAAAAGGTATAATTTGTATCTTAACATTTCAGTTCTAGTCATACAGTAAAATGAATGTATTTGACAGAGATCAGCTCTGAAACGAAAAATTACATGCAGTACTGGGAAGTCTTGACAGTGTTCCTGCTTGCCGTTTATCCTGGTCTCTTCTAGCCAACTGGGTGAAGGATACTCTGCCGGTTTCCCCACCCAAACTCTAGGTCCCATCTGCTCACAGAAAGGCACAACATTTGTCAAAGTAGACTGGATAATGGCTTTGGCATCCTTATTATAATCTCAGCATAATCTTCATTTGTCCACTTTTGGCATCGGGACACTTCTGGGTTTGGAAAATCGGTCAGGACTCTTAAGTGTCCTCGTTTCTTTTTCATTAGCTCAAATCTAGGCATGAAAGCTCATTTAATTCCAATTTAAAACACGATGCCTCTTTGTTTTTTAGAGACGCGCAGAGAGCTGCAGTTGTTTTCCACTCTGCTGTGATTAGCCCAAATACAGTCCAGCAAATTAAAGTGGTGGTAATAAAACCTTATCAATCTGAATCTTTTGATGTTGTGTTTTCTGATTGAGCCCCCTCTCTGACACATTTTAGTGTAGTTACTGTAACATTATAAGTGAGGCATTGGATTAGAATCATATGATTTGTTAACCAGATCAATATCATAACAATTGCTGTTAGTAAAGAGTATAATAGTCATATAGACTCTTGAGTAATCAGAATCATAGAATAAAAACAATCGAATACAAACTGAAGAGTGAGCTAAACAGGTTTCATCTTTAGCTTTATGCATATAGAAGACAATAAAGGGACAAACGTCATATCATTTCCATTCTCCATTAAGGTTGTGACTCTCAGTTGACTACTGCTCCCCCTGTATGTGGGTCACACACACCGTTCCCAGCTGTGCAGCCCAGTCAGCTGTGCCTTTTGCCATGCCCGCCAACATCTGCTCCACAAAAACAATATCCAGCTTTTAGCACTCAAATGGAGGTTACACCATATGCCAGCAAGCCACTTAGTTTCTGCCAGGGGAACTGGGGCCTGGCTGTACTCATCGAGGTAACAACGAAGGAGAGCGGTGCTGGGATGTGAAGGAGAGCGAATCTTCCTTTCTCCTTTTGTGTTTGTTTGTTTCATCTGCAGATCCCATTTTGCTTCTTACGGCAGTCTTTTTAATTTCATCTCCTTTTTTGTGTTCTTTTCTATTTTTTACTTTCTTTTCTCCTTGTCTCTCTTGTACCGTTTTCTCTGCAGCTCCTCACTCAGGCCATCGATGTGTGCCAGTGTGCATCTGCTCAAGGTGCTTTGGCAGCATCACCTTTTGAATATTAATGCACCACCTAAACAGCAGTTTGTCTGCAAGGTCTGCCACAAGGTCTGCTGAAGTGTTTGTACACACTCTAGTGTTTGACAATCATTAGTTGCAACAATAATATTGTTTAGTGTAAACTTTGCAGAGGGGACTTATTGCTTTTAACCTTTTTCTCCCCCCTGTAACCTTTACTTTTTGAGGTTTGGGAGACTGATTGCATCAAATGTCATTTAGACATTTAAGACCAATTAAGGGTGCAAATCTGGACGGTATGGGCTGAAGTGCTGCTCACTATGCTGAGAGGTGATAATGGATTTTTAATTAAATATGGGAACCAAAGGTCCCAAAATGGAGCTTACAGTTAACCAAGCAGTAGCCATTTGGTGACTGTACAGACAAGGTCCATTATTGTCTCTCTGGCCTTGAGTCTCTTCACATTCTGCAGTCCGGCTGCTGTCCGATCCCTCCTGGCTCCCACAACAGCTCCTTGTTATTAGGAAAACGTGTGCAGAAGGATTTTGTGAGTGTGAAATTATTATTTTTAAGCTGTTGCTTTGTTGACTGTGACTTTATGTTAAAAAATTATATTCACATCTCATGATGTAAATGTAAAATGTAATGATGATTTGATTTTATTTGTTTTTACTTTTTTCATGCCAAAAAAAAAGTGTAACATTTTATTATTTTAGTCAAGCAAAACATTGTGGAGGTTTCCACACACAAACCAACACTTTAAAGCGCAGTACCAGTGACTATCTTATTCATGTTGTGCAAGTTCTTGTCCTTGTTCAGCCTTTGGGGGGGTAGGAGAGGAGGGGGAAATGCACATAACCACGTGCTGGGGGGGTGGATCCACTGAGACGTTCTGGACTGGCAGGTCGGGGCTACCATGTGCAGGTCACGGTTTCACTTGTGGGTATTAATTTGGGTGGGACTAACACACAGCAGCTGTGTGTGTTTTTACTGTGTGTGTGTATGTGTGTGTGTGTGTGTGTGATGACCATGGTGAGAGAGGAGAGAAATCACCTTGACAGGGTCTGTACCGTATATCATGCTAGAAGCTGAAGCCACTCATGAATGCTGATTAAAGTCTACAAGGAGTTTAATTACTTTGTGCTTAGTTGATGTTGCTGTTTGTAGCTTTAATCTCATAGTAGCAGTTTGTTTATCAGAGTTAGCAGCGCAGTTTTTTTTTTTAAAGATGGAAAACAGTCTTTTTTTTTTTGGCTAGAAAATAACTTTGAGTATCATCTAGTTACCAGCTGGTTGAGCTTAAATTTACAACACCACTAGAAAATCTAACCAAAAAGCTTTGCTGGCAACAGCAATATATTTTTACTGTTGAAAGATAATTTTGTTTGTAACATAGCAACACACTGACTTATTTTCCAAGTTGTTTATACCCACCTCTAGCTTGTGTTTATTTAATCCGATTGCTATTTTTTGCCCAGTTTCACACATTTGTCACATTTATTTGATCAGATCACATCCGTCTCGGAGTCACTGCTTGTGTCGTAGAAATGCCAGTGCTTTTGGCAACGGCAGCAGATTTCTGTCAGTGTCTATCTTTGAACACCTCCCACATCATGTTCTGAGGAAGTGATTGCTATCTGCTGCCAAAGGGGTGCAGTCCAACAACAAATGGCACTGGATAGGGGGCTGGAGCGGGATGGGGATGGGTCCTCTCATCCAGGGAGAGACTGCTCTCTCCACAAGTAATAAAACTAATCTTGAAGTCACTGTTGCTTCGGAGAGCGGAGTAATGTGGAGCAGTGACGAGGAGTTGATGTGCTGCTATATTGATACTATGCACTTCCTTGGACAGTCAGAGGAGGGCAGTGATTAAGTGGGGAAAAAACTGCTGCCTGGGTGCAGTGAGCTTCATACCTTGTACAGCTTGTGAAGCTGTGTGTGTGTCTGGATGTGCTAAGGTGTCATGTGTATACTTGTTTATATTCTGTGAGCTGTGTGAGTCTCTAAAGGTCAAAAAGAATGTCTTGTTTGCTGTTAATCTGCAGTGGGTAATTTGCTGTTGGGTGTCTCTGCTGTGTTATACATTACAGTAAGTAACACGGACAAAGTAGCACAGAAATTATGCTAATGATGACAATGATTATGTTAATTTGACTTTACCAGTCCAGTGCAATGATGCTGAGTTTACATTATTATTAATAGGATCACAAGATGTTAGATCACATAACGATTAATATATGGTTGCAGTCTTTATATGAAATACAAATTGCATCATTTTTATTAAAGATGCTACTATTATACAGTGCTTTTTTGGAATAGAATTGCATTTTAGTTATTCTACTCCACACATGTATTGAAATAGACTAGATGATATTTCTAATCTTGGTTTAGATGTTTTTACATGTCGCAGTAACCTTTACTTCTGATATTAGAGCCCGACATTGTGTCTCTGTCACTTTTAATGTAAGTACGATGTGGCTTTTATCTCTGCTCCAGCTGTGGCTTTTTTCAAAGACAACTTTTTAAGGATGTTGCATGATTGCTCAGAATGAGAGTGAGACCTCGACAAATGCGTTCAGTCAGCTACCACATCTGGGTGTGATGCATCATGAAGACCTGTCAAAAAACTCTGATCCTGATCAGTGTGAAAAGTGTAGACAAGGATGTAATATTGAACGTCCAGATGGTTTCCAAGCAGAGACAGATGTGCAGTGGCTTGGTGTTATTTTTAATTCATATCTGCTCAGCCGTTCTCCCTGCATTGTTAGACCCTGTCTCTGGGCACTGGGAGATGTGCAACTAATTTAATATGGGGGAACAAACAAACTAAGTTTAGTCAGTGTCACTATAGCTGGCACTCCAGCTAATTTGTGTGAACAGTATTGTGTATGATATAGTGCAACATGGTGAATGCTTTCTCTTACAATTGGAAATGACTTTTTGGGGTGTGTTGCCAAGAGCTTGACAATGATGCTCTGAAGCCCAGTATGGTTCACGCCTCACTGCTTCAAAGCAAGCGCTAAGCTCTTTTTACTGATATGACATACACCATTACTGTGGTTGACTTAGTCCCATACCTATTTATGTCTTGTTTAATCACTTCTTGCTTTTTTATGCATTAACAAGGAATAAAGATATAATATTTAACATGTCTACATTTAGATTTATGTTGTTTGATTTTGAAAGATATCTCCTCTACTGGCATTTCCAGCATATATATTTCATAACTTCAAATGAAGGGCATGAGTTATAGTTTGTTTACCTGGGGCAGAGACATTCTCTGGTCCCTGGTTTATCATATGTATCCAAAATAACAGAGGAGGTGAAAGATATAGAAAGAAAAACACTTAACTACTGTGAATTAAGGTGCCTATGTCTATGTGTGACACTTGACATGCTCTGAGAGTCCCAGCAACACCACAAACTGTGTTCCACTTGTGTGTTGTATCCTTGTAATGCATGCCATATTAGAAATATTAAGGATTTTATAGTAAAGAACATTACTTTCACTAAGGTATACTGTTTCATTGCCAATATTGATCAGATACTGAGATGATGAACTTGTCTCCTTAGAGAATAGCTGGCCTCCAAAATTCAGTGCATCTGCTTTTCAGAAGCAACTGACAAATGTATGTTAATGTGTTGGCAGGATTCAAAAAGTGAAATGAGGCAGCCCATCTTTTCAGATCAGTCATGTGTCACAGAGACAGAGCATCAGCTCTTTCCTCTCTCCTCCATGGGACCAGGATGACCTCAATAATTAAGGGACAATTTTAAAATGCATTTCTAATTTTCTACCAGACTGAAAAGCTTTATTATAGAATAGCTGACAAAAACCCTCCCCTTGAATAGGGGTGACTCCTGGGCTTCCACTAAACTGGTCATGAATGCACAAACCATCTGTTTTTCTGGCCGTTTGTCAGTGTGAGCGTGGCGGAGGCAGCTGTCGGAGTGGCCCCGGTTTGAATGATGGAGCACACAACCTTTGTTTCGCTCTGCAGCGGCTTTGTGAGCCCTGGCTCATCCCGCTCATGCTGCCCTGCACCGGAATAAGGCAGGAGACGGTTTCTGTTGTCGGCCCACCAGTCACCACCAAGTTGCCAGAAAGAGCAGAGTCACAGCAGTGAGAGATAGACTTAGGGAGAGCTTGAGGAAATTAAATGAACGAAGCGAATGAATGAGGGGGAAAGAAAAATGAGGAATGGACAGAAGGGATGTGGGGAGAGTTACAGAGAAGGGAAGGTGTACGGCCGGTGAGTGCATTGTGTTGGTGAATGAGGATCTGGGGCATTGTGTGCCGGCCAATCTGTAGCTCAGTGGGTGAGGTTGTCAGAAGCCAGAGCCAAGGATAAGGGCCAGAGGGCCAGGAGAGAGAGGTGAGAGCAGCCAGCAGGGCTGAGGTACTGCAGGAAACTGAAAGCAGGGGAAAAAAAGTGACAGCCGAAATGTAGAGTTATTTTAGTTTTATTATGCGAATTCTGGAAAAATTCTAGCTCAAATGAAGTATGTCTGATTTAAATTAGAGGGAAAGTCTAAATGCCATAGAAAAATGGGTTTAGATAATATACAGTAGGTGTTGATGGAAGGGGCCTGTAGGTTACTGAACACATGAAGTTTAATTTGGCCACAGAACGAGTTTATGTTCTCAATTTAAAGGAAGGACCAGGACAAGCACGGCATATTGAAGGATAATTGTCATCATGCATCACGCATACAGTACTGGTCCTCTCCATGTTATTTATCCCTTGTTTTATTTATTAATGCAATTCCCCTGGACAGTTTTACCCCCTCTGCCCTCATAGGATTTTGCTTTTTTTTTAACATTGACTTTGACTGTTATCTCATGTGTGGGTCACAGTGGCCAGCATGACCTAATTGCATACATTTGCCTGGCTGATGCACTTGACTGGAACAGAGAGGCGGTGATTTTTAGGATCCAGGGTCAGTCCATGTGGGGGGGAGTCGACTGTGTGCCTTAAATCACACAACACTAGACCAGCGTATGTCAGCAATATAATACAATTAGCATAGGCAGAGATAGAAGTTTCAGTCACAAACAGTAAGCTGCTTCATGTTAGCTAATTGTTAGAGCTGTGATATTCTGCTAGACTTGTAAAACTTCTAGCCATAGTCAGTGACAGAGTTAATGACAGGAGTTGTCTGAAAGCTTCAAAGAAAATGTTGGCCAGCTCTTCTGCAATGCCCTACAGCTGAAAGGACGAGGAGCTGATGGGGTCTGTTCTTTGTGTCACAATGCAAAGCTTTTCTCACATGATTTGCTGTTTATTCACAGCCTTATTGTGTCTGTCTCTTTAAAAAAGACCTTTGTTGCTGTGAATGGTTTAATGAAGTGGCATGCGTTATCCTTTGCAGTTTATTTTTATTTGTAACAGCAGATGGACAGTTAGGAAGTTTTGTGGGCATGGCAAGCAGCGTAGTACTTTTTTGTTTTAACACTTTGGCAAACGGCACACTGATATGATTTTAAATACCCGTTAGTATTGAAATTTCTGCACTGTTAAGCTGTATGTTACATTTCAGTTGGTTGTGTGTGTACACAATAATTAAAAACATTCATTTTATTGCTCTAATTATATCCCATTTGCTTGTAGTGGCCCAGCAATGTGGGCTGTGGGTTGGTAGAGCTTATGGTGGTAAAGCAGAGCTTAGCAGAAAGCAGTTGTGTTCTCTCACACGACAGTCTGAGCATGGCGTTTTTCTGTAGCCCCAGGGTAGGCAGGCAGGCAGGGAGGCAGGCAGGCACCCAACGCTAACACTGCCCGTGCCCAGCCCCTCCCTATTTGTGTGTCACAAGTCAGATCTCGTTAGGGATGACGACTCTCTGATGTGGACAAATTGTCACTAAGGGGGGACCTGGAGACTGAGAGATACAGCTTTGGCACAGCTTTGGCTACTTCGAAGTGTAAGGTAAATGCATGTTCAGAGGAGACCCTCAGAGATAGGAGAGGGGTCATCCTGAGGCCCAATGCTTGCAGTGAGGTGTGGAGTATGCCCGAGTTTTCATCCAGCTCTTCTAACTCTGTGTGTGGGTGCTCGTCGGCCAGGGGGTCTAGTTATGTAGGTGCATTCTCTGTAATACAGTGGGAGAAAGAACAAATCAAAATCCCACAGTGATGGTGTACTCGCCTTTTAGAGATGTTGAGAATTGGTGTGCCCATGGCTTGAAAATAAAAACATACCATTTTGAAATAATCGGGCCACTCCAGCGAACAGTCTTTATTTTTCAAAACAGTAGATATTTGCATGAGGTGCAGATTCTCAGTTCAGTTAAGTGGATGGAAACCTTCAATAGACTGCCAGCCACTCATTCATGATCTCACACTTTTGTCTCCTAACCTCGAATGCCCACAATAGGCTGTGTGCTGACAGAATGGCCCCTCTTTTGATGGTTAACGGGCCAAGAGAGACCAAGCATCAACACCAGGGTTTGAGTGTGGGCCGGAGAAGCATATGGGACTCTAAATAAAATTCAGATCAAGCACAATGATAGCTGAGGTCTGCTTTGTGTCAGGGTGGTGTGGTGAAAAAAGGGGGTGGAGTGGAGAGTTAGATCCCCATAATAAGATTGTGACGCATGAGCAAATGAATATATGACTCTGTAATGTGGCACTGTTTTGGGTCTAGAGCAAAACTTCAGCAGCAGCGTTACTGCGAGGGACAAACTCCTTTATTACTCTTCAGCAGTTCGCTTCAATGAAGCCTCATCATCAACCCAGAGTCCTGCTCCATATCAGTGTCACTGACAGTTGACAGATTTTCCGGGCTTGCGGTCTTTGTTAGAGACTGATGACCTGAAAGGGCTTGGGTGGTAGGGCAGTGAATAAGATGTTTAAAGCTAATAAATAAACTCTGAAAACGCTGCTCTGCTGTGCGTCTATTTCAACAGAAAGGGTGTGGGGAGATTTTTTTTTCTCTTTTCATTTTTTTCCTCCCTCTATTTTTCACACTTGCAGAATCTGCGGCCTTTGAAGGACTTGTGAAGCCGAAGGCGTCCCATTGCTCAATCAAACAGATTAAGTCAGTCAGACAAGCAGCGATCTGTCCCATTCAATAAAGTTACTTTTGTCATGCTGGATCTCAGAGGGCCTCATATATGCATAACACCAGGCTTGGACATGTCACTTTTTTATTACACTATGAGCATGCTTTGGTTGAGTTTCCTTTTTTTGTTTTTGAATTTTTTCGCTCTTTGGTGATGGAAAATTATTACTTACATTAAATTGTATATTTGAATAAAAATCTATCTAATCTAAGTATTTGATTGTTAAACATTTCACTGCTAACCTGCTCCAAATTTGAGCTTTAACCCATTAAACCTTGTTACATATAATCCTCTGATTTGCAAAATGTAGTATTTGTAAAGTGCAGACGACCCAGTAATGAGGACATCTGTTTTCATATGGTCCTTGACACATAGCACCAGAAATTTGATGTCATCCTGTCCAAACTGGTACATGGCTGGCAGACAGCATGGCATCCTGTGATTGGTTCTGACAAGCCAGTGACAGCTCTGGAGGTGAGGAGGGTGCATGACAAAGGGCAAGCACAGGAAGTGGGGGAATGGCATCAGGCTATAGGCCTGTTTGTCTGTCTGCCTGCCTTTCTTTTCCCCTGCTTTTTCCCACAACCCCCCCATCAAAACCTTCATCACTCCACTCATAGCATGCTGCCATCAGCACCCATCCTCAAACCAATCACAGCCTTATATTTGATTTTCCTAGCTTTAACATTTTATCCAACCTATTTATGAAGCTTCAAATTATATTCCGTGGCGTTTTATGTGGTAGGGTGTAATACTGTATTCTTTTATCAGTCGCGTCGGTAAATGTACCAGCCACTGTGGTTTATGGCTCGTATTGTATGTAGATCTCTTATTTAAAGATGGCCACCTGCCATTATGAAAATCAGGGGCTGCTATGGCTTTGCACACAGCTGAGCACTGTGTGAGCCAATGAAGCCTCCTTGACATTGAGTGTACAACAGATTTTTGGCAGTGATATCCCTTTATCACTTTCTCTTCTCCCAGACATAAAAGGAAATTCTCTGTTTAATAGAAATGATATTTATTAGAGCTGCTAATGGGAAAAAGGGGCCCCATTTAACACACTGACATTTTATTTGTAGGGCATGATGACTACATCAACAGTTTGCGTCTGTGTTGGGCTTACAAGGCAAATTGGATGGCTGTTTTCTCCTCATGTGGCCAGTCTCCAGTGTGACCTTGCATTAGTGCATATGCTCACAGCAGGGTCACTGGTTGAGGGCATGATCTGTCAGCCTTTGTTTATGAAAGGCAGACAGCACAAGCCTGTAAGATAACATATTTTATGCAATTAGTGGTCTGCTGTACTGCATTACAATTTTCTGTTCAACTGCAGTAAACAATAGATTAGATTGTGTGTTTTTTTTTCCTGTATTTATACCGTAGTTACAGTCACTCTACAGCAGTGAAAGAATTGCTGTTAATTCCTATATCTTTATACATAACCATAGTACAAACATAATATGGTCAGAAGATTGTTTGAACTTTATGTAAGCATTTCATGTCATTTTTATTTTAATTAGTTTCTAATCAGTTATTTGGTCTGTAGAATTTCATCAGATCACAGGATCCCAGTGTAACAAAACCAGTTTAATGTCACAGAAGTATTCCTAATGCTGTGTAATGTATTTATTATTAATAAAACGAGAACTATTGTGTATTCTGATGACAGAATATCTATGAATTGACTAATAATTTCAGCTCTTCTTGCCATGATGGAAAGAATGATGGTTTCCTGCAACCAGTTCTTTTAAAGTGCAGGTTGGACCAGTCTACTTTCTGGGTGAGTTTGATGTTCACATGATTGAGATGGTTTTGATATATGATAGAGATAGGTTGACACAGTCAGCAGTAGCTCTGACAACAAGCACCCTCTGACAGTTGCTCTATAAGGCTTGGTAACCAGCCTTTTTCCTGGGAGGTGTTTACTGTCACTGTGTGTTGTGGGTGCCTGGCAGCAGTATTTCTCCAGGCTGTCAATCTCCACAGACACTAACCTGCCATGTTAGATTTGACCTCCACAGGGGAGATTACTGTCTCCAAGCTTTAGAGGCATCCTTCATTTTTTCTCTGCTCTGTAGGGATACCTGGGAGAGACGAGACGGGGTTGCACGCAATATACTCTCAATAAGGCTAATATGTTACCTTTGACCACCAAATATCTACCACCACTATTATCCTGCCATTAGAATGACCACTGTCATTTAATTGTAGTTTTAATTATGTTTTAATAATCAATCAAGTCACAATTCCTCTTCATGAAATATAACATTTCTGTTTTAATTTTATCAAAATATTTCCAAAAATGCGTTCCTATAACGTGCAGTATGTGTTATGAGATTAGTGGTTGTATAGTAGCTCTAGCCTTGGTTTTGATGAGCAGAGATGAGTTTTGGATAAGGACACTGGCTGTGATATTGAGGCAGTATGTGTGTGGGAGGTCTTAGAAATGCCTGTTAATTAATGGTGTTACATGATTACTCTCTGCACAACCAGTATAGGGTCCAGACTGGATTAGCTATCACTAGGTAGTATTTTAGGATTTGATATTTTTTGTATGTAGTTCTTTTGTGTTTGTGTTTGTTGTGAAGTTTCCAATAATGGTGTGTTTTTTGAAAAAAAGATTTTATACAATGAATTGATAAATCTGTGACTATCAATCGGAAACTTGAACAATTAGAGAGAGATAGAGAGAGATATCCATCTTGGATATTTATTATTACTAATTATTTTTGTATTTTGATTTTAGGCTTCTCTTCATATTACTTTTTTAAGTATTCAGGACATATATACATGTATATACGTATACAGGGCAGATGGTAGATTGGTATGGTAATGGCAGGTTAAAGACATCGTTTGGAAAGTGTGTCTGTTTGGTAAATATAAAGCTGCCTCTAGCATCCTGTTTAGCTTAGCTTCGCATAAAGGCTACAAATAATGGTTGTATCAAGAAAACTGAACAGAGCATTTAAACATGGTCCAAAAAAGCATCTTCTTTTCCTTTTTCATACTTTTGCAGCTGAGCTATCTGATTTTCACCTGGCTCAAATCTCACAGTTCCTATACTTTCTGTAAAATTTGATATTATATTTTTGAATACTGAATTTGTAGATGTTCCCTGCAGGCAGGATCTGAGAGTCTAGTATAGACATAGCTGTCCTATCAGAGGCTAGTTCGGCATGTAATGATGTTATTTGAGATGGCCCATCACACATAAATTTACAGCTTTCTCCATTCTTATTATAAATTGACCGGTGCACTAAGAACGGGTTGTTATACAGTCACATAAAACCTCCAGTTATGGCCTGTGTTCTGTTTAGCCCTTGACATAAACGTGGCGTTGGTTCATGGTGTAGTTCTGACCATGAAAATTATAATATGGACCAAAGATTAGAATGAAATTATCGTGGCTGGAAGGCATTTTGCCCACCCTGCTGAAACACACTACACAGGGTTAGGGGAGGGGGGAAAAAAAACCCGGTCCCCAAGAATAATGATAATACATTAGGCTGTGAGCATGCTGGTATTATTGCTGTACATTATGTATGTTCCATTTATACTACCTCACACAGCCCAACCACTGCTGACGGATAGGTCATTACTCCCCGCACCGATGAACACTTATCAGGCCCCACTGCTGTTTATGGCCAGAATGAAGAGCACTTGTCAGTCAAGGTCACTGCTTTGTGTGTCCTCTTTAATAGTTCCTTCTTCACAGTTGTTGAACTTTGTATGCTAGCTCGGGCCCCCCTCTAAGTGGTGATGGAGATGGGACTCCTGCATTAACAGGGAGATTCAGTCTTCAGTGTTGTGTTACTAGTTATAATGTGTGTGTGTGTGCTCAGTGGTTTCAGTGGCCTGAGCAGGGTTATATTGTGTATCCTGTGTTAGTGAGTAGCATTAGTGGATTTGTGTGCTTCACATACAATAGGACATTAAGATAGAAAAGGCTCTATTTCAAGATCTGTGCATACACTTGCTGCAGAATGTGAGCTGCACTTTTCCACGTTTGCATGTTTTCAAGCAAGTGTCGAGGCGTGTGTGCGTATGTGGGTGAGTATATGATAAGTTCGGGTGACAGGATTCTAAGAGCCTGCTCTAACTGGAGGGCCAATGCTAATGCATGGCTGGTTGTGTTACACCAGCTAGTGCTGAAATCAGAAGTGGCCCACAGTGCGGTTCAGGGTTTGACCCTGGGACAAAAACAGATTTTGGTTGCTTTGGATTCTTTTAGCCTCGAGGTTCTAATATTTGTCATCGCTGCACAAGTCATATCTGTGTATCTTATAGCACTGTAGGCCTGTACAAGCAAAGACACACAAACTGTTGTTTGTTCAGGCTGCTTAGGTAAAAAGGCTTTGCCCATGGTTACTGTCAATGTTATTTTGTGTGATGCACTTACTGTATCATGTTTTTGTTGTCATATTTGTTTGCTTTGCTACAAAATGGTTGTAATTCCATTTTTAGGTAAAAAATTACATTAAGAAAAATGTATGTCAAATTAATGAATTACATGTCTGTAGATCTAAGCTGAAATTATAAGTACGTTTCATTATACAGGCAACACTGCTAGTAGCAGAGTCACAGTTTCATATGGACATCTTTGGCTTTTGTAGAAAGAAAGCAGATTTCTCAAAATCATTGTCCTGTATGTTTGTGATGTTTGGGACGTATCCCTTCAACTTTACCGTGTGTCTCAGCTTTATTTTGACACTGCTGTCATGAAAGGGTGATGGTTGACAAGGTGTTTTTAATTGTCATCATTTTTCCTGCAAGTCACCCAACATAATTTACAGCGCTCACCTTCCCAGCCTGTTTCCCCAGAAAACCCCCTTCACCATCTAACTCTCAGCTGGAAAAATGAACAGTTCCTGTTCCTCCGATTTGATGCAATGCTGACAGGAGTCACTTTGATATACTTGGGAGTATTACATTTCGATCCGTCCTGTGTCTTTCCCTCCTGAGGCTTCATCTTTGCAGACATTGGGAACTGTCATTTCGCGACACCCTGTGATGTGGGTGACACTCAGCCGATATGACAGGTGCTGGACAGCAAACGCACTCCTAGGCAAGCTGGCAATATTTCTTCAGGTAAGTACTGAAATGTGTAAACGGATTATCTATAAATTTACCACAACGAATATTTAAAGGAATAAATAAATAAATGAATCTAAATCAGACGTACACCTTTACTGAATGTTCAGATGTTTTTGGCTGTAAATCTGGCAGAACTGTTCATTTTGGGTACTATTTACTATATGCTAGAATACTAATTAATAGAGCAAAATTTTACCACCTGTCCTCTGAGTAATACAACATCTTTCTATGGGAATCAGCGCTGATGATAATATTCAAACTAAATTTCACATCTTTCACATCTACATTCAAAAATACTCACTTGTGCAGTCTTGATGCAGGTTTTTCCTCTGTTTTACTGCAAAATCACCCATCAAATCATTTTCCCTCAGACACAACCTTTAAGGTCTTGCAAACTGATTTGTATTGACAATAAATTATATAAAGCTGCCCCTTAAGCTCAAGTATTTTAAGAATTTAAACTTTTACACCTTCACAGTCGACAAACTCACTTGTTGAGAGGGAAGATTTGTTGCAGTGTGCTCTGGGACGTAGAGTTTGCATTGCACTGTGGGAGCCCACAGGGTGTGTGTTCACAGCGTTTCCTGGATTAGACACCTTGGTATGGCCTGTGGAGAGATGTTCGTAGTCCACTGTTCACACAATCTGCCTGCTACAGCTGAGCTGCCCTTTGCCAACAGGCATGGAGACAGGACAGACAGATTTAGATCCACAAGCCTTGGTCCTCATTTGGAGTTATTTTATTAGTTTATGCTCTTATAGATGAGGGTAATTATTAGGACAAATAAGGATATGTTGCATATTTGCTCATTAATGCGTCTTGGAATATGCAGTTTATCACAATGTTTATATAACTGTGTTTTTCAGTACATAATTACAAGTGAGTGTTATCGGTCCATCTGTGTGAGGCCAAGTACTGTGTACCAAAGTCGGTTAAAAAAAAAAAAAAAGCAGTGTTTGAGAAAGTCACTACAGTAATTCTCTGTTTGTGCCCACGTGCATATGTGCATTTGCTTCTATTTAGTGCTAATGTTTACTAAGTTGTTCGCATGATACTACCTCTTATATGTTGGTAAGTGAATAACCTCGTGGTTTTGTTCATAATAGCACAAAATCACAACTTACAAGGCCTATTGTTTCTTGTTTCACACACACGCGCATGCAGACAAAAACATGTTGACATGCTCATCTGTCACTAGGAAAACCGTCACAGGCTGTGGCCTTGGCACAAAGACGTTCTCTAAGCTGAGTGACAATGCTTGGAGCCAAGATGCACCCAGTCAAAATGTTAAGAATTTCAGATGCCAGAATAGACAAGTGCAGGCGTTGATTTGAGGAGAAATGATGTTGAAGCAACTGCATCAAAGTAGATGTGTATTACAATGATGCTATGCATGCTCCCTGACAACTGTATAAACTCACTGGTTTGTTGTGTTACAGCTTTGAAAAAATTAAGGGAAAATTTAACTATTTAAAAACTAGAAAATATTAATTTCTGCATATCTCAAACAATTCTTTTAGACCACAAAATGATATTTAGATTTCAGCTTTTTCTCTGACAGTGGCTGCCAAAAACCCTTTTCTGCCTCTGAAATTAAATATTCAAAAGAAATACAACACTGCAGTGCTAATGCTACACAGTGTTTACAGAGTGTGGTCAAGAAGGATTGTTTACATCTTAGCAGGAACTGTAAGTAGGCATTATTATCATTATTTTGCATCTGCATTCGTTCAAGAAACAGCTGTTGAATTTTGACCGAGATTTAAAGTGGCAGGGCCTCGAGTTGTTCTTGTTCATTCAGCTAACTTAGCTTTGACATGATGGCTTCTGGCAGAGTTTTGTGCTGAACTCAACATCTGTGACAACCGTCAGCACCACTGACCAGTGCTCCCTCCGTCTCTCTGTCTCTTTTTCTCTTCTGTGTTTACATATTTTTCTTCGTCCGTCCCCCATCTTTCCCTGCCTTCCAGGACTGCCCAGTTTTGGGGGTAAAGACCAACACAGAAAAAGTGGGAAAAAACTGAACCTCTATGCTACTGGATCAGTTTCTTCTGCCAGTACCCATCTCCATCACTGCCACATCAGCTGGTCCCAAGGTTGTAGGGTCACCTGAACATCTGGCCCCTCCGCCATGTTTTCTAAGGTCAGTGGGTAGCATCTGTTTTCAGACCCCACCACCTTCAGTGTCTCTGACAAAGAGGATCACGCTGAGGAAACCAGACAAAATGCTTTGATCAGACAAACGTGTTGACAGGCTGCACGTCTGATGTAGTAAAACCTTGCTAGTTAACAATTATTACATGTGTAGTGGATGTTGTGTCCTTCTCTACCGCAGAGCTTCATCAACGGTCAAAACACTGTTGTCACTGTCAGTGTTGATGTTTCATCATTACAATGAACATGGGCAGTGTAGTTTGTTGTGAATTCGTCCAGCACATGCCAACCTACTGCTGGAAATACTCACTAGAGCGGCAAATTCATATTAAGCAGAGAAACGCCACCAATAAATGCATTATTTGTATTTGAGTACCTAATGATAAAGAAAAATTACAGTGGCCAGTTGTTTCCCAACATCAATAATCTGTTCTCTAGGAGACTAACATCTTCAATACGAAAAGTGGGGCTTGGGGCAGAGAGGCAGATTGTATTGAGAGGTAGTTTTGATTTTTTAAAATAATGGAATACTAGTAAGTAACTAAATCACAGTTGCAACTGCTCCAAAGGTCGGCCATATTAGTTCAGTACCAGTTCTGCATGTGTTCCACATATAGATTTTTTTTTACTTGTTGTATTTTGACAGCCTGACAGATTAAGGTTGCATATACTTTGTTTTTAATTAGGTTTGTTTCTGTGTACATTTCTATGAGGTGTTACCATTATTTTGTCCATCTCCCTGTACATGAAACAGGGTATGCAGGTATTTACAACAAATCTCTAATATTGAGTTGTCTAGTTAGCATTTAAAAAGGGTTGATACAGTCTTAATTCTTGTTTTGTAAGTACGTCCTCAGTGTCCCTTTCAGTGTTCTGATGCAGACTTCGCTTGGCTTATCCCAACAACAAACCCACTGATCTACGTAGGTGGAGCAGGTTTGTGAGCCAGATGATTTGGTGGCGGGCACCTGTCCCTTTGTGTCTGGTCCCAGTGAAGTTTGAGCAGCAGCCGGTGCTGTGATGTCAGCGGCTCTCGCGGGTCAAGACGGGAATTTTTGAACAGAGGGGGGCTGACAGAGGGAGCTGGCACTGTAACCAAACAGATGTTGCAATCATAAAGAAATACACAACCTCTGAATTAAATACGAAGGGCAGGGGCAGCAACGAAGGGGGGTGGTCCTAACTTTATGTCTGCCTCTTGGCCATTCACAATAGTTTGTTGCGAGTTTGATCACCACTGATTGGTCAGTCGATGTGAATTATCTTCTGTCTTAAAAAGGACTGAGGGATTTGACCATAAACCTTCTTCTTGGAAGAAAAGAAAGGGGAAAAAAAAAAGTACTTGCAATAGACAGCTGTTTGGAACATACTGTAGATTAATTATTCAGAAGCAGAGGGTCTCTGGACGCAGCATGTTATGTCAAAGTGTTTTAAGGCATTTACGCCACAGCAACTCAGTGATGAAATCTGTAAAAACGACAGGAATCTGACAGAACATTGTTTTACCACAAGTGTTTTGTTTCCCAGTCATTTTTACAGGGCTTCTCACTCACAAGGAATTACAAGTCTGAATATTTGATGACAGGAAAAGCAGAGCTTTAAACAAATTTAAAGAGCTGCTCCAGAAAATAATTTTCATTATTAATCAAATGTCTGTTGGCTCTGATGTATATTAATATTAATATTTTGGTTTATTGCCACAGAACACTAAGAAAAAATGTCATATTTGAGAAGCTGGAGCCATTGATTTTTTTAATTATAACAGATATTGACTCATTTAGCTGAGTAGTTTCCAGTTTCCTCTTAGTTTTTGCTCATGTACAGTTAAAATGGCGTCAAGCAACAGCCGCTGATCTAAAAACATATATCTGAGCTTTCAGTCCAGTGCTGCATATCTTGTTTTGCTTATCTCTAAAGTGGATAGCCTTCTGAGTGTTGCAGTGTCAACAGTGAAGAAATAGGAGCCAGAGGGGTGATGTAAGTATTGATACACTCCTTGAAATCAAGTAGTCACCATCGGTAATGCAGGAGCAACACAATAGCAGGAAGATGATTGCACATTCTTGGCAGAGTGTTGAAGGATGCCATTAAAAAGGCAAATGTGATGAATTTTTAGTGAGAACGGCCTCGTTGTGCCGATTGTCAGCAAGGTCGGACTAAAGGGATGTGACACAGAAATTACTTTTCCTACTGGCATCTAATGTGACTCATCACTCGGAGGAAATGTCTGAGTGAAAGCGAGACTGACAAAAGTGCTCTCATTTAATAGACTCTTCATCCAAGCCACACACAGCAGAGATCTGGCTCAATGGCACTAAGGGACCTATTGCTTAAACACCACAGATCACTGACAACGCCTCAAATAATCGTCACATTTTTTAGATGAGCCACAAAAGCAACACGATGCAATCAGGGCGACATGAAGGAAAGACACTGTACATGCTTGTTGCTGTGATACATTTAGTATTTTGTGTGTGAATTTCCCTTTATCTGTCAGTGTTGTCAGGGTTATCTTTAACCTGTTTGAACTGAGACTTCCCCCTGTGGAGTGACATTTTCCTGGCGACACAGTAGTGTAGGCCACACTTTATCCTCACCTTGTCACAAACACGGCAGGGCTGCTTCGGTCTCTTCTGTAGAAGTGCTAACGACAAAAGACAGTGTACAGGTCACGCTAAAGGTTATGTCTTCATCCATTTCATACAGTTTCAGACAAATGCTTTTTACGAATGAAGCATGTATAATTTCGGGTCTGTGTTGCTACATTGAATTTAGCAGCAGAAGCCCTACCAATTAACCATTAGTTAAAACATGAATCTGACATACCAGTACTTGCGCGTTTGCAGCTCCCTAACTGAGCTGCAAATTAGCAATTGACTGGGTGCTACATCAATTACAAAAGTAGACATCACCAATTCTTAATCCAGTCTTGTAATCTTGGATTAGTTCTTGGTGTTTAGATTTTCTCTTCAGGAGTAAGTGTCCCGTTGCTACAGGATGGCAGCACAGGCTACTCCACACTGTGCTGAGGTCTGTTTACTGGGAAAACTGCTCACCTTCTTGTATCCCATTACCACGGCCACCTTGAGATAAATGGCCCTTACTCCCCTCTGCCATAAGGTTTTATATCAAATGACATGTGTTGAGCATCTGACTGCAGGTTATATTGTTTCAGCAGAAATAAAACAATCACTTCTGGAGCTATTTCACGTGCTTGCCTACAGCGTGTAACTGCTAGTCAACCTATACACACAGTGTTTATAGATGTAAGGAGGAGGACAGTAGCAGGTGACAGGTTAACTCTGCTGTGTAAATTCCTGGGCCGTGTATGATGTAGCCTGTGATCCTGCGGTCCTTGATTAGATCTGAGCTAGTAAATATCCTGTGATTAATCAAAAGGGCTTGTTCTGCGCGTAGCGTCCCTGTGTCACCTTCACAGCTGGGCAGCAGGGCTGCCTTGTTTACTGCACCCAACCTCTATCTCCTCAGACCCATGCTCATTTCAGGGGGTTTGCTTATAAGAGTCCTGCAAATCCTAATGCTGCGGACATGAGTGGGATTGTAAACTAAGATTAAAAGGATAACTGATTTTTATCCTACACTGGGCAAAAGGAATTGCCTATTACTTCAGTTTTGGTGCGTTGTCCCAGTGTTAAAGTTTCACAGATTTATGTTAAGGACAACTTCAAAACTAGAACTTTAGGATGCGATCAGTACACTTTCTTTATTACTGATGTTTTTTTATTTCTGAAATTAGTCTACTGATATTCTCTTAAGCGGTTAACTTATCCTACTAACAAGTACTGTCTTTGTAGCCAAAGCCTGGTAGATTTCTGTGTAAACAGTCCGAAAATGATTAAAAAGACTTAACTGAGCCACAACACTGCACTAGATGACATTTTTTATTGTGAAAATTAATCAACCCTGTCTCCTAAAAATTACATACAAAAATGTATTTATTGTTACAGTTTAGTTGTACAGAAACATTTTTAGGACACAGTGTTGAATTAACATTGACACTTCCACATACATCATCTTTCTGCTGTAAATACACTAAATGTGTATGAAAACAGTTCCCAACAAATGCTTGATTCACTCTAGTTCCTATAAAAGTTGATGAAAAACAGCATAGTTTCCAGCAATTAAACAAATTGTTAATAGAAAAAAGCTATTTGTAAGTTCAGGTCCTTGTAGCCAGTGAAAAGGCAGCAGGTAAGGGTTTAGGAAGAAGACGCCGAGAAGCTGGGTGAGCTCCTTCAATACACACTAATATTTTTCATTTAACATGAGCACTGGGTTTAAAGCTTTGCATCATTACTTCATTAGAAGCACATTTATTTGTTTTGTGCTGAGTGTATTAAAAAGGTAAAATACATTGTTGTTGTTTTTTTAGGATTGGTTAATTGGGTGACAACAAGAAATGTAGAAAAAATGGCAGCATTATTCTTTAATTACAAAATAATTACAACTCAAACAGAGAATATCCCCTGGAAACAGATTTGCTATAGGCTTGTTACATCCATAAAACATGTTAGAATGTAGGCCAACATGATAATGGGTGATTACAGTAATTAATAGACTGAACTAATTACTTTAGCCAGTTGAAATTAATTTAATGCTGACGAGTAAATGTGTGTTTGAGCTGAGCCTGTCCAGCTGAATCTGACTCATTTCTAATTAATCATCCTTCTCTGCTACCTTAGAGTGGTCGTATCTGGTGACAACTAACATTACTTTCTGCTTGTTTAAAATCCTGTGTGGTCTTTACTTTGGACAATTTTAAAAAAATGATTTTTCTTCATCCTCAGGACATTTCACTTGGAAAATACAATGTGATGTGCTAAGTCGTCAACACAATCTTGTCCGTAGAGCCCAATTTCACTGATTGTTGCCCCCTTTTTCACAATGACCCTTTGATTGTCACTTGAAGACGGTGTATGGGACACGCTTGTCATGTTGATAGAGACATTAAACCACATGTATCCCTCCACCATGGAACAAAGTCCAGACCTGTCTGGGAATATAGATCTCTAATAGCTTTTGTGTGGTGGTGGAGCAGGATTGTGCTTCCAAGATGTCACCTTTGCCAACCACCAGTGCATGTCACTGTCAGGGGGACTGAGAAATCTCCCTAACAAGCTTGTGATTACATAAATCTATAGCTGCACTGGCACCAGAGAGACTGAACAACTTTCAAGGAGACTTCATGTTTGATGTTCCAGGGCTTGATTGTGCTTTGAAAAAAAGAGAAGCCCGCTATATTGGGAATGTGTCCAAACAGTCTAGGTTTGCTAATTTTGTCAGAGTCAATTTTGTACTGTGGCCGTGAGAACGGGCGGCGAAGGAATGAAGTTCCTGAATGCTTTGCAGAGGGGCGTGAGTGGCTTTGACAGGCCCAGTGAAATATGCTCCACTCTACCTTTTTTCATTACAGCAGCAGGGACCAAAAATGCAAATCCGTGTTCGTTTCTCTGAGGTCATTAGAAAAGTGACATATCATGCAACTGGCTTCAAGTGGCAGACCAAATCTTACATCAGTGCTGCATCAATGTTTTTACATTTTAATTTCTGATATGATTACTGTCACTTTTCAAACCTATATATTCAATATAGAACTGTTTCTCTGTGAGCCGCTCTCTAATGTCATTGTTTTAGATGGCCTTAGCATTCACGTCCATGTTTAATATGACAGAAATCCTTGGTCATCAGAATGGTAAGCACATCCTAAAGAGAGTGGCTGATAGACTGGATCTGTCTTGTGGCCTTCTCTGAAGAGGTGATGAATTGGCTTAATGGTTTGTAGACCACAGAGCCTTGCTGAGGAGGAGCCAGAGGGGGCATTAAATGACATGGTTTTATAGCCTATCAGCACCCGCTTGTAATTTCAGCCTCCTTTTTTTCTGCACAATAAGGCAGGTTGGATGTTAGACCCCAAGCTCACTTAAACACACAACTGTCTCATTGCTGGTACTTCATAATGCTGTGTGTCACCAGTAAAGCAGGTTAGCAAGCAGCTTGAAACGCTAAACATGAAAGTTATACCTTATACTTTTTAAACATTTATGAAATGATTTTTAGATGTGTTGCCATGCATTTTGTATAAACATTCATAGTTTCTGATTTACAGTATGTATAACTGAATTTCTCACTGTTTAATCCTTTAAATTTTGTTCAGTTGCACATTTCTAGACCCCAAACAATGTATGGAAATAACTCTAATTGCTCCCCAACTGGCACCATTATTATCATTAATTCTATTTAATCACAACCACACGTGACTTAGAAGATACTAATAACAGTAAAAATAAACCTAATATAATTTCTGCTTTGCTTGCCCTTGTGTATCTGGTTAACATGAGCACCTTAGTATTCTCATTGTGTGCCTGTATGCTGATATAAGTATTAAGGTTAAGGGATCAGTGATAGTTGCCCAAACAGCTAATAAAGTCTTTGATTTGTACATTTAAGTGTGAAGATACAATGAGACGATGACGTTGATTTGAGCCCACTTCTACATGCACACCTGCAGCCATAAACAGTGAGACCCATTAGGGTGATATTTACCATCCTATTATCAACACAACTCATTATTTGTGATAAATTAGCAGGGTGATTATGGTGATATGCTCTAATTTGTAAATGAGCGGGGTGCACCTGTCAAGACTCATTTGCTAATAATGATCATCCACTGAATAAGCAACTACCTTTCTAATTTCAATTGACTCCTTAACTGGCTGCTTGGTATTATTCTGCTACTTCCTTTTGCTGCAGATCAATCCCTGCTTTCGTGCTGAGATATTCCTCCTCCTGTATTCAGTTGAAACTACTGATCAAATACCTGATTAGTTGTTTGACAATGTAATAATCTGCAACTATTCTGAGGTTCCAGTTTCTAGAAATGTGAGGATTTGCTGTTTATTATATAAGATAAAGAAAATATCCAGAGTTTGGGACTGTTGAGTCTGGTGAGTAAAAAATTTGTCACATCTTATTTGATCACATTTTTCGATTCGTAACTCATAAAACCTCAGTGAACAGCAAGAGATGAGGAGCAGCAGATGTGTAAAACCCTGTTACTTTACAAAGGCCTTATTGTAATAGAAGTAAAGGGGGGTATGTGACCTTCAGCCATTACACCATCCTGTTAATTGTCTAATGATAAAATGTTTTTATTGTGCTAAATCCCTTTAGTATAATTGAATTTCTCTTTGCTTTCTCTCGTCTTAATTTTATTTCTCTCTTTTTGTAGAGGCTGTGAACCCTCACTATTACTGGCCATAATGACAGCATAGGATTGGTTTTCCACAATTGCTGCTCCATTCCCACCTCCAGCCAGCCACCTCCCCACTCTGCTCCCTGCAAACTTTACATTTAAACCACTCTCATTACAGCACAGATTACAGAGGCCTATTGGTCCTCATTAGCGCACACTGATCCTTGGCTGGGCCCATGTCCTAACATCTTTTAATTAGCATTCTGGAAATCTAATCAATGTAATAACTCAGATTAATCTTCCCTTTTGCACTTATTTGCACCCACTCCTTTGTTCCAGGATGTTCTTGGCTTGAAGGCTCAAAGGCTGATAGAACGTGGCCTGCTTTCTGAGCTTGCCAGGCAAGTGACATGAGGGGTAAGGAGACCTTGAAGAGCTCATAGTTGAAGGGCAAACTGGTACATGGTCTAGATTTGACTGTGCTCGATGAACTCTGATCAAACTAATTCTGTCTTAAATAGCAAAATGTATTGCACTAAAGAGATGTGGTGATATTTAAACACGATGTGATGAAGAACACGAAACCTTTATAGACCTATTCGTGACAGATGTGGACAGAGGACCGTACATTTTTTTTTTTCTCCTGTAAAGCTTTCAGTCCCCAGCCAGGCCCTGTGGTGTGATATGAAGTGAAAGCCAAGGCGGGGTTTGGCACTGGACGGCCATTTTGTGTCTGGTCTGATGCATTGTTTCACTGCGTGTCACTTTGGCTCACATATCAGAGTCAGTGGTGGTGGCGAGCAAAGCTGCAGGTCTCATTAGAGCATGTTTACTGCAACTGGATGAGCAAAGGAACCAGGACTCTACATGGAAGACATGTTTACACAGGTTATCAAGAGAAAGGTAAATTTCGGTTTAGTAAATCATAGTGTTCCTGTGGTAAGAATAGTATCTTGAAATCAAAGACTCCAGCATCCATTTTTCTCCACTTTGTAAAAAGTGTGAAAGGACAATTGCTATTAAGCCATGGTAACTAACATCCATGTGCAGCCTCTGCCAGCCCAGTGTTCATACACCTTTGCGTACAGTAAAGTACTGTTTCTATGCCAGGTATCCAGGGCAGTCATTTTGGTGCAGCTTTGGCAGTAAAGACAAAGACACCAGGGTGTGATGGGACACAGACCTGCCATTTCCCAGCAGCACTGGCATGTCTCTCACTGTACAATGATGAATGATTGCACATGCATGCCACACATTGCTCATGCAGATGTATGACACACATAATCACACACTCATTTACACACACACACACACACACACACACACACACACACACACACACACACACACACACACACACACACACTTGTGTGTACAAGCAGCCTTCCTGGTCGGGTCAAGCAGGCTTTGTCATTACAACACACACAAACACAGACAGGAGTTCTTACTGTAGCGCTGCAATATTCAGAGCCAGGTGTAGGAAGAAGGGGGAATAAGGTTGTGTTTATTAGCTGCTCCCTTGGTGTTCTCTAAATTGCCTTGTTTGCTCGGCACAAGCACACAAACAGATGCTGTCCTCTCTGCTCTGGGTAATTCTCAGGGTCTCTGGGTATTTAGTGAAAGGCCTACCATACCCCACACACAGTCTCGTTTCTCAGCAGCACAATTTCACTCTTATTAGGAAAATCTGCATTTAGGAGGGACCAATGCTATCAGTCGAAATTAATCTGTTTTGACTGATCCCTAATGTGACCACAGTCATTGAGTAATTATTGTCTGGATGGCTGTGCACCACTCTCATAACCACTGTCCGCCTCCTCCTCCCCCCCCCCCCCCCCCCAAAATGGGCTAGTGTTGGTGTGTGAATCCCTCTGCAGCCGGCTGGTTACAGTGGGTACGGCAGGCATGTCATTTAGCGCTTGATCAGTGAGTCGTGATTAGCCTGCCCTGTATTATTGTGATTAACGTCCACCCAGCGGACGACTGTCCTGTTGTCACCAATGATACCATCCGAGATCTTGAGACTCTGGGATAAGGGCCAGTGGAAGAACCTGGTAGTATGGCAACACAAAACTGCTCACTCTGATGAGGGCTGCTTCTCTAAAATGTGCACACTCAAGCACACACACTTCCACTTCTTTCCTGTCAGTCACAAAATTGAATGCATGTAACGAGTGCACTGCTCTTTCCCCATGTAGCTATGTTTTGTCTGTGTGTCTGCTCTGATTAGTTAACCCACTACCTCCTCACGCAGCTTGTGTGTTGCGTGGTTTTTCCGTCAGACGGTGTGCCTTGTGTCTCTGTATGCAGTGAAATCCAGAACCTCATCTTTCCACAGTGCATCATTTCCCCGCTTTCATCTCACACCTCCTCGACCAACAAAGTCAACTTGACTGCGGCTGATTATAGTAACGAAGACAGTCCAAGAGAATATGCACATTCTCACTGTACGTCAAGTTAAATCACAGCAAGGGGGGGATGTCGTGCACTGACCCCCTTCTCTTTTCCTCAGACAATTGGTTGCGTGCACAGAGGGAGCTTTTGCAAACGGGCCTACATACCAAACTGTGGTTGATAGCTCGCTGCGAAAACACAAAACAAAGGAAAAAAACATTAGGAGAAATTTAGGAACGATATTGACGAGAGACCCTGATCGTAACAGAACCTACGTAGTGAGGACCTGTAAAGTGTCTGTGCTTCAGTTTTTCTGTAAAAATGTAGCATTTGAGAAGCACACAAGAGACCGTTTGTCTGTTTATCATATATAAACTTATTTTTTGCTCTACGGTGTTTTCATAGTTTTTCAGAAATATTTGTGTGAGTCTCTGTATTTATGTTTCATTCCTTTTGTAATTACTCGCCTAAACTAAGATCCCCTTCTCATGGCTCTTGTGCACCCGCCGGTGGAAAAGAGTCAGTTTTGATTACAAAATAAACGCTGCAGCATCAGATGGGGGGTTACATACTGATATGCATTCTATCAGGATGATTTATGCAAATTATGCACATTATTCCCGCAGGAATCTCTCCTCTGAAAGTGCCAGGATAAATTGCCGGAAATTAGCCATAAAATTCACTGTGCAGGGAGTGTGAGGTGAAGGCCGCCGAGGAGCCAAGGACATTGGGCCACCGTGGTTACGCTTGGCCTGGTCTGCCTCCCCCATGCTTGGCATTCATGGCTGTTAAAGACCTCTGCTCAGACAGATACACTGAAGCCTCGAGTAGCGCTCAGCACATCAGGAAGATCAGCCAAGCAAGTGTTACACTAACGGCCGGGGTTTCATGCTCTAGTAGCAGAGATTAAGAGTAACAGATCATGTTTTTTGTTTTTTTTTTTTCATCCACATTTCAGATTGAAATCCACTTTATGAATTCTTCCACATTCTTAGAAAGGATGCAGCTGATTGTAATTCAGTAAACAACCTCAGTGTTTTGACTGTTTTATGACTTTGTTTATAGTATAATATTGACCTTGTTCCTAGTACATTTTAATCTCCAGATTTCAGTCTAATCAGAAACCTGTCCAGCAATGAAGTAATGAATAGTTGTTTGAACAATGCGTAAACAAGTAGCTGTCAGTATCACAACACACAGCTCGGGCTGCGATTGATAGTAGATTCTTTATTACTTACAACTCTCCACTGGTCAGGCCTTTCATTTGTCTTATGATATGTGTGTGTGTGCGGCAGGGAAACACAAAATGAGTGTGTGTATATAAGATGAGCAGTGAGTGATCTACACTGTTATTGTGTCATCCTCATGCCTTTAATGTAGAAGCCAGAGTTAATGAATATCAGAGATCAGAGATGAAATGCAACTCGCCTTAGCTTTAAGGAACCCTGAGAGGGTGACGATGTGCATGTTGATCAGGAATAGAGATCCCTTTCACACACACAAACTGCATGCAAGCGCACACACGCACCAGATAGCGAGCGCAGTTTAGGGAATTAGCTTTAAAATTCACATCAAGTTGTGTTTGCTTTTAGTTTCAAGTGTGAAGCTTTGACTGTGAGTGCAGTTGAGTATTGTGTTGTTCACATGATCGCTGCATCCACTCTACTGAAACAGTGGGACATGATCTGAATGGTAAAGCCATAGAAATGCAAAGACCTCAAATACAGCACAACCAAAATGAGTTCTTTTTGTGTTGTGGCATTATAAATGTATAAAGAGTTGATGGTGTGATCGTAAAAATATGATGATTATTCAAACTTATATATTTGATTTAATTGAATGGACTTTAAAGCAATTCTCTCAGCATGCTTATTTTCAATTTAAGAAGCAGGGCATCAGCAACAGTAGAAGTAGAAGTTAACGAACCAAACAGATTTTCCCCCGACAGCATTCATAATTTGATTTATTTGGTACAAATATTTGCAGAATGAGTGCACATTACTCTTTTGCACCTTTTTTTTTTGTTTGTTTGTTTGTTTAGATCCAGCGTGGGATGCTCCGTCCACAACAACACAACAAATTACTGTTTCTGTTGTGACATTTTAATCCCAGAGGAATAAAAGAACATCAGATTACGGCACATAGACAGGGCCATCGGTAAACAGGGATTAGGGGATTGGGACTTTAATCTGATTAATATGGAGGCAGTTGGAATATTAGAGATGTTACTCAACAATCGTATTCCAGATGAGATGATAATCACACATTACTACGTCATTTATTGTAGCCTGTTAGAGCTTTCAGAGCTGAACACACCACCATATGTTTACCTGACCTCAATGCTGCCTCAGAGAAAAAAAAAACAAACATCCCCACTATAATGAATTAGTAGCTCATTAGGCAACAAGGAAAACATACAGTTTGAAGTTTACAGGAAATATCATTGACTGTTATTAGCGTTCATGGAAAATTGGCCTGAATAATGGAGTGAACTAAAATATGCCATTAGATTAAAGCCATTCAAGACACACACGCAGAAATGTCTTGTATCTCTCACAACAGACTTAAGTGTTCAAACTTCCTTCGAACAGAACGCGACAGAGGCGCTGGACTTCTTCAGTTCAGCTGTTACTGTCTAAGATGTCAGATCTATCAGAGGAGCTGGTTGTGTCAGATGTCAAAAAAGCATTTCTAATATAGAGTTTAGAAAAATCTGATAACTCTGCTCAAAACATACAGTACAAAGCCCTTGTTTGGTGGGGAGTGAGGATACATTTTTAACTTTCGAGTAATGTGATTAATCTAAAACTAAAACTGCATCAGACTGTGCCCAGTACAAATCTATGGTGCAACTAGCAATGCACTATTTCTTCTCTGTCAGAGCCACGTCCACTGCATGATGTTTGTAAAATCTAATATAATAATAATAATACCATTGTGGGTCACTAGCTGAAAAATGAAGTTAAACAGTTAAAAAGTTTAAAGGTGTTTACCTAACAAAACCAGGACTGACCCTTCAGTCGTATACTTGTATTAGCCTGTATTTTATGTGCACGACACAACATCATTATGCATTGCTATCAGTGCCCTGACAAAAGTGAATTACCACCCAGCAGTTGATTTGATGCCTCAGCCAGTGCAGCACATATATCTTTACACACGGGGTATGACACAGCATGGATGAATCCATTGCCAGAGTTTTGCTTGTTACTGATATGAAGGGGACATTTCAATTCACCACGGTTATGTATATTTTGACTTTTCATGTTTATCATCCTTAGCATGCATCACACCCGCATTATAAATAGGCACCCTGCTGGTCCTTGATATGGTAAATTGGACATTTTATGGTTTATGAAAAGGAGTGTTTTTTTTATCTTCCACTTTTATTCATGAGTCCTGAATCTCGCTGTAAATGCCTTTAAGACAGATTCAGTTTTACAAGACTCATGAATAAAAACGATGTTGTCCATTGTGACTACTGGCTGAGGTTGGTGGCCACTGAAAAAAATCGTGAACCTCCTGATTTTGTCTTTCATTGAGACTTCTGAGTGTGAGTCGTGGCACAGTCCAACCCACCAGCCTAACATTTCACATACCCTCGTGTGTACATGACATTTCACCAGCTTGTAACGATGGCACAAATACCACAGAGCATCTAGCAATTCCCACATTAAGAGAAATATAATGGCTTTCGATGCTGAACACCTTACGTCACTGAAATATTATTTTCCTCCTGGTAGAGATAAAACCATCTCTGCCTTTGAACTGATTTTTTGTGCTGTGCTTTGCTTTGCTTTGGATGCTGAGTTCTGTTCTCCACACGCATATGGTTCGGTCTCACCCCTGGGGAATTTACTCTTCTAGGCTAATGTGAATATTAGTATGGGTTAAATGCTCCAGTCATTTGTGCATTAATGCATATTGCATAATTAATGTTTTTTTTTTCAGTCTTGATTTCTAACAGCAGGAGAGGAAACAGGGCATTTTTGTGTTAAAACTTAAAATATCTCAGTTAAATCCTTAAACGAGATGATATCCAACATGAGTTGCTGAAGAGGATTTTTCTGCCAGAGCTGTTTTTGAGGTCTCCTGATTATTTCCATCCTTGATTAAGGGCTGTTCTGTGAAGATTCAAGGCATTCAGGAGTGTGATGAGATTAAATGGGACACTGTAATGACCCTGTTGTCGAAATTGCTCATCATACACAAGGCTGAGTTCAGGAACAGGCGAAAATCGTGAAACACACTTTATGTGAGCCGAGAACTTCACTTAATTGTCCCTTTTTAAAGGAGAGAGAGATAAAGATTTTTTTTTAGCTTGCATTATTCAGAACAAACTTTTATTAAATGTTTAATTTGTTAAATTTTTAAATTATTTTATATGTTCACAGTTGTGATCTTAAAGCCAGTTGAAATAAAATATATCTGTTGTAAATTACTAACATGTTGAATATTTTCTTATTTGATTTAAAGAGGAGTGTTATGGAAATGTTATGTCAGCTCATAATCAGTTTGCCTTTAAAACGTATTATAGCATGAACCCAAAATAAATTCATCTGACATCACACTTAATGAACAAAAAAACAAAACAAAAAAACAACTCACTTCTGTGACTGACTGTTGTCACAGAGCTGTGAATCTCTGCACGTCAGGTTTACACTATCATCAAAGCTGCTCTTATAGAAAATAGGCCTAGTTATTGGTAGAAAATCTTTAACAACTAGCAGCACATCATCGATTTTTCATTTATCCAGTGACAAGAAGAAGAGTGTGTGTTTCCTTTTAAATCTGCCGCCTCTGTCCATGGTGCTGAAATCCACACACACACTTTGTGACTTAGTATGAAGAATTAGTCATTTACACCTCAGTGACAATGCAACTGCTCTAAGATAAATTGATAATGAAGAAATCACTTAAGATCGTGGCTTAACACTTTTTCCAGCCTTCTTGAATAACTGGAAATACGGTGTTTCCATTCTTGGTGTGTGTGTGTGTGTGTGTGTTTCAAGATCTGAAGCAAAACGTCCAACTTCACTTCCTCTGCTAAATGTCAAGATGAGGCTGCATGTGGATGAGCTCTTTTTTCCCTCTTGAGATTGTGACTGATGTCCCGGGTGTTTTCTAGACCTGTGCTGTGTGGCCGTCATCAACACGTTTTCAGACGGACAGCAGAGAGAGGAGGACAAAGGGTGAGTCGATGGGCGTGCAGCTGATGGCTGCGTTGTGATTAAAGACACCAAATTACGGCAGTGAACAGTGTCGTAATTACATTGCTTAATCACATTCTGGAGGTCTAATTGCTTTAACGATGTGTTTCATTATGAGGAGCCAGGTATTACTACCGACAGTTTGCATACACACTTGTTTTCAAATTAGCATCTACCCACACCGTCATGGAAGTTGTTTTAATCATCGCAATAAAGGTCGGCAGGGTTTTTTTATTTTTATTTTTGTCCTTTCCTATCAAAACAGATCAAAACATCTTTTTTGCTGCCTTAAGGCAAAAAAAAAAAAATCGCCCACGTCCTTTTGGCCTCCGTTTGATGGAGTAGAAAATCACAAATCTTTCACAGTACTTGACACCTGGTGAAAATCCGAGACATCACCTCCAGAAACCACGTTGGTCGCATTTTATAATTAGCACGAAAGACACATCAAAATGTTAAATTGAGATGTGAAAATTTCATCAAACATTAAAACTTAAAAGCAGTTGACTCGTGAGTCCACTTCCACTACACCTCACAACAGAATAATGAGAAGCATTTCTGTTGTTCAAAATATTTTAATAAAGCTTTTCAACACTGAAATACATACAAATGACCCTCTTTGCTCTTATAACAACTAAGGTATCTACAATAATCCACATCCTGACCTGACAACGCTGACAAAGAAGAAGACCTCGATCATCTTGTGAGATATAAGAAACAAACGCAACGAATGCAGCAACTCAGAAAAAAAGACTACAAAGTGCAATACAAGCAAAAATATCCAATATAAATATCCAAATTGATAAATTACAAAAGACATATCGAAACACCTGATAATGCTTGATTTCGGTTTTCTATTTTTTTCTTAATTTTTATTATGTCACAGGGCCCCGACAAAGAGCTGGAATAGGCGCAACTACCACCAAGAGTCTGGTTCAGCACACTAGTGAGACAGATTTTCCCCTCATCGTCTAATTCCTTTAACTTTTCCTTGTTCATGACATTCCACGTGCTCGACAGAAGAGTTCATGATAACAGGCCTTGAACCAGTAAGCAATCAGCAAAAAAAAAAAAAAAAAAAAAAAAAGTCTCTTAGGTGAGTGAAAGAAAAACCCGCAAATCAAAGACGAAGCAGCAGAAAGCGCGGTTGGACTGACACTCCAGGAAGGTGTCCATCTATTCAAGTTGTCAGGTCACAACTGTCCAGAACAGAGCAAGTGATCAACAACTCACTCAACACTTGCAGCCACTCACACAGGCCTACTGTACTTATGTTTGGTCTTCACTGTCATTCGTACCAGCACTTTAAGGATGATTTATATACACAATCAAGTATTGTTTGAACAAAAAAAACAAACAAAAAAAAAAACATTTTGAATGCATTTAGTAAATATTATAAAAAGTATTCATCGTCATTACTTTATTGTCTCTAGCCTACTGACTGAAATAACAGTAGCCTCACAGGTTTTCCTGTCGAAGTGTTCTTAAAAGTGGTGTCTGTTCTCTTATGTGCTTCTCTGAGTCTTTGTCAGGTGCAGTTAAGGCTTGTCAGTGCACTGTTTGCAGAGGCTGGAGGAGGCGTTGTTGAATAGGGCACATTTATCGGGGCAGGAGGACGCAGCCACTCCGCTGGGGAAGGGATATCCGGGCGGCTGATCGTACGCGCCTAAGCCGGGAGCTGCGAGGGCTGTGGTGGCCGGTATCGAGGCAGCAGAGATGGCTTGGCCCTGGTTGAGATACGCCACTAGCCTCCTCATCTCATCCAGTGCCTGCGCCTGCATGAGGATGTAGTTTTTGGCGAGCAGCAAAGTGGCAATTTTGGAGAGTTTCCGCACAGACGGGCTGTGCGCGTAGGGGATGACCGCCCTGAGCTCATCCAGCGCGTCGTTCAGATCGTGCATCCGTCGTCTTTCTCTGGCATTGATGTTTAGCCTCAGTAATTTCTGCTCTTTGGTTTTCTTACCTCCTTCTGCTTTCCCAGCGCTCACTGTCCGCCCGTCTGTCAGAAGAACCATGTCACACCTGCCGTCACTGTCATCATCGGGACTTTGCTCTCCGCCGCTGCTCTCCGCTGCCGAGGTCCTGTTGGCGCTCTCTCCGTACTTGACGCACAAAGATCCGGTCGGCAGACCCAGTGGCCCCCCTCTACCGCCTGCCAATCCTCCCGGCTGAATCGGGTCGGGATCGGCCTGGTCAAAGCAGCTGATCGGTGACTGGCGGTCTCTGGCTGGTAGTTCGATGCCGGCCGACGATCTGAAAGGGTCCATTTTTTTAGTAGACACGGCGCTGAGAGTTTTGTGGAAAATGTCCCCTGCGCCGCCGGTCAAGTTCATCCTCCTGTCCATAGCCTGCTGAATTCCGCGTTGTTGTGCGCTATGGTCGTTTGTGGAAACTCCTGAAGCGTCTCTGTGAGTTGCTTCCTCTGTTTGTCCTCACGGGTTTAGTTGCGTGTCAGCGGCGAAGTTGCAGCCTCGCTCGATTTGTCAGCTGAGGTGTGGAGACGAGGAGGAGACTCATGTAATAAGTGCTGCTCTCTCTCCTGCCTCTCTCTCTCTCTCTCTCTCCCTCTCTCTCTGTCTCTGATTCACCTTCAGCGGATCTCCACGATGATCCTCGTTACCCACAAGACGCCTGAGTCTTTTTACATCATTATCTGGAGGCGAGTTATTAAAAAGGATTTGTCTGTCGGGACAGAGACGCCCTCTCTCCGTCTCCATCCAATCAGGTTAACTGTTTAATTAATGACATTTAATCGAGAGCTCCGTGTGATGAGACTCTTTCTATTGGTGATGTTAGAAAACTCTGTGGTCGTGAAAATGTGCTTATGTGACATTCACGTGTGCGTGTTTGAAAAGAAAAGCTGCAAATGAAACTAATGTTTGGCTTTTGTCCATCTTTTAAGTCATTTGGACACATTTTGTGGTGATTGTTCTTTAACCTGACACCGAGACGCTTGAATTCGTCAGACCAGCGTCAAAGTTGAGGAGACACTGCTTCAGACTGGAGTCGCACGGATGATATGTTGTGTCTGAAACCACAGGAAGTGAATACTTTCTTTCACTCGGATCTACTCTGTTAGATAAATATCGCCCAAAATGAACATTACTTTCTGTGTTTCACTGGTGTAGTATGGAGCCCGGTTCAGTTTCCCCGTTTGCGCTCCTACAAAGATTTCCTTGTGCTCATATTGCCATCTACTGGGTTGTATCGCGTAATACACCCATAATGATGAAAATAAAATAAAAAAAACACCCAGATCAACAACTTAACATAACAATCAGCATTATTTATCTAGGAAACGCATGTTACAAAACATTAATGACATTCAAATGAACCTGAACGTGTCAAATAATAAACATAAATGTAAAATGTTAATTATTGAAAACGTTAAATATTCAATTCAAACTTTATTCAGCATCTCCTTTAACAAAAATATTTAGTAGGAGCACTTTAAGCAGCAGTAATAGCTTTTCTAGGAGGTTTGCACATCTGGATTCAGTCAGTGTCATTCGTCCACAGAGATCCTGTCAATCTCTGTCAGGTTGGATGGAGAGTGCCTATGAACCCTAACAGGTTAACTGTTGAAGTAATGGCATTAAAATTAATGCCAAGCAGTGACTCATGTTTTCACATTGGTGTTTTTAAAAAGAGGTCTCTGCAGATGGTCAGTGGAGTTAAAGTCTGGGGTTTGGCTGGGCCTCAGTAACAGACTTATCTTGAAGCCCCTCTATCATCTTAAAGATGAACTGTCACCTCTGTACCATGATGCTGCCGCCACCATGCTTCACAGTAGGGATGGTTTTAGCCAGGTGATGATTGTTGCCTGGTGTTCACCGGAGCTCTGTTTAAAGAGTCTCATTTGCTGGACAGCAAGGGTCCACTGAAAAGTGTAAGATGCCTTTTTGATTTCAAAACCAATCTCTTACTTGTTTCCAATCTACAGGTGCATCTCTAAATCTTTAGACCAAACTACAAAAGGCTTGGGTGTAAATTGGTTTGTGAGGGATAGATAGTGGCCAGTGTGTAGTTGGTGCTGAACAGCTGATGGTCTTTAGTTGACACCTGAACCACTCTCTATTCCACAGGGGTCATAACAGTGCACTGAGGTTTAGCATGACCACCTCAGTACTAGCAGTGACAATACATCGTTTTTTAGCTCAGACATTCCAGGTTTATGCAGAGAGCCACTTATATACACACTATATACTTCTCCAAAAAGCTATTTGTGGCTACTGTGCATGAAGGAGCAAATCTCCCTCTGCTTCCTTTGGAGTTACCATGACAAACTGCTGTAGCATGTGTGCTGCCGTAACAGTAATTATAGTTGACCTCTGTAATTGAAACCACGGTGGCGCCTTATGTTAAACTCAGAGATGGCACCTTGGCACCTACATCTTGTGCTGTTGGAATAAACCTTTGTAAAAAAGTCTCCTCTGTTTCCTCTAAAGCATTACCCACTGAAGACGACAGAGTGGTCTTACTCAGATTTCAGGTCTTCTGGTTATATATTTAATAATATATAAGAAATTGAGTCAGGAGAGAGAAATGTGCTAAATTACAAAGAGCCATTCTGCAAGGTAAATGTTGGACATGTTCAAATTTATATCTATCTCTACGAGGTTGTAATTTGTGACTTCAAATGACTGAAGCAGTTAAAAAAGCATCTTCACATAACTGAAAACATGTTTTTAAAGTGTGGTCAGTTTCAAAATGGTCAGTAGGAAACACTGACACTATAGTTTTACATTAGTTACTTAGAGACAGACAGGTTCCTTTTCTTGAAAATGAAAACATCATCAACCGTAATAAAAAGAAGTTTCTAATGAAACCTCAACTCCCACAAATATTGATTTCTAACCATGATAGATTTACATGTATTCTAGCCACCTACAGTTACTGTAGGCTACAGTATAACCTGTTAGGTTAAGCTGACCTGATTTAGTTTGGGCACTTAGTGATTAAATGTTGAATTTGAATTTCCCTTACATATCAGTAATTAGAGTGACAAATTACCAAATGATATGGGTTTATCGTTTCAAATTAAAGGTGCTGTTTAATGTAGGTGCTGTAATATGTTGATCTTGTTGGGGCCGAATGTTCACATAACATGTACTGTATATTCGAAGTTGCATCACAAACACTCGTGTCCAGCACTTTGCTTCACACCCTCAAGGTCAATGTTTTACCCCTGTTATCGAGCATATTTCAATTAGCGTATGGTCAGGCTCTGTGCTCGGGCTCCATGAGCGGCCATCAGGGGCAGAAAACCTGAGGAGTTATGATGTAACGAGTGGCAGAGACAGACGCTTTATCCTGAGACAGCAAGAGAACACCTTCATGGCCAATCAGGTCCGGCTAATGAGATAAGATGGGCCAGGAAGGTGCCACAGCCATTATAACTACAGTCCGTCAGCATTTTGGTTAATGAAAAGACCGCAAAGGAAAAACTGTGTAAGGAAAGAGAACAAGTGTCAATTTAAAGTGGGATTAAGAGACGCTTGTGTTGTGCTTGATAGTTTGTGAACCCATTAAGGGGTTCTCTGTTTGTGCACAAATATGACATAAGTTTTGTATGTGCAGGTTTATTATGCACAAATTTGAAATCAATTCATTTGAAAGGGAAATTAGAATCAGTTGTTTCAATCAATGAGGTGACAGTCAGGTAAAGAAGAGAAATCTGAGTCTTCACTTTTAAAGTCTGATTTTATCAGCACAGGTTGGTAATAAAGTGTCATGGCTCAAACAAGCCTGGTGATCATTTATTTATGATCACCAGGCTGGAAAGGGATAAAAAAAAGGCAGATTGTTGCCCTCTTCAACGCATCACACCAAGAGCAAAGTGTGTAAAGGTCCAGGAGGCCACTAGGAATCTCAGGGTAATGACTCAGAATCCAAAGGCCTCTTTTGCAGTGGCTGCTTTCAGTCCTTAGGAGTCCACCATTAGGAGACTGTTCTTCAGGTTAAAGCAGAGGAAGAGTAATGTTTTGGAAAGGCCAGATTAAAGTCCTGACCCTAAACCTGTGTGAAGGCTCTGGAAGCACCTGAAGCAGGCGGTTCATGCAAGGTAGCCAAGCAACATCCCGGAGCGGAAATTGGTCTGTAAAGAGGAATGGGCTCAAATCCCTGGAAGGTGATGTGCTGGGATGACATTTCCAAGAAATCTGTGTGTGAAAGGGGGTCACATCAGTTGCTGACGGCATGGGTTCACATACTTTTTCCCTCAAATATTTAGGATGATATCGTTTTGCATAATAAATAAATGCAGGTGTAATTTTATTTATCTAATTTGTTTTATTGATTTCCTATTAGGACTTCAAAGGAAATGTGATCATGCTTTACGACACATTTAAGCAGAAATGGTGACAATTGTGCTGCTGTACACAGAATGAAGCTTTCAGTGTTATTAACAATGTTTATAATTTATATGAGCTTATGCCTTGTTAAACTGGAGCATGTGCATACCTTTGTTACCTCCAGCCCTGAAGTGAGCACATGATAAAATAATAAATTATTTAAAGTACGTAAAGTATTTGAACAGCTGAAATTCTGTTGTACTTGGACTGTCCATTACGCTTGTTGTCTTAAGTCAAAAAGAACATACATAAGATGAACCCCCTGCTCATCCACATAATTCTGTTTTAACCACAAGAGGGCACTCAGTGATTTCTAATGTGACGCCCGGCTGGTGCTGCAGGAGCTGAGGGCAAAGCAGGAGCATGATGAACATGCTTTATGGCAGCCTTGTGGATTTCATTCAACTTTGAAGATTTTGGTTATCAGTGGAAGCCAGACTCTCAGGCTGTTGAGTCCTGATATGACATTTCAGTTTCAGTCTCCCTCCACCGAGACCCACCAGTGGATCATGTTCATGACATGGCATGTAGGCCGCTCCATTTATTCTGCTGGCGACCAACTAGCAGCTTCATCTTTAAACAGTCAGCTCGAAGCCGATCGGGAGTTTAAACTGTTTAAATTGTTGTGTCTCAGTGTCACTCCGCCATTTACTTCAAAGATTGACCATGCGCATTGAAGAATGATGATTTTAGCTGTAATTGTTTTGCAGCCTCTGTATCTGGGACTCTAACACGATGCGATTTGTTATTTATTTTTATTCATCGTTGATGTATTTTAAGAGTTTAAGGGAATAAACATTAAGGAGCTGGTGAAGTGATTGGATAACACCCTCCTTCTACCCCACTCTCACCAGGCCCCTCTTCCATCCACCCTCCCGCCTCTTTCCTTTCAGAGATGATGTGATTATTGTCTGCTGCTGTTGTGTTGTTTCAACAATCTTACGACAGTTTCTGATATTGTGTCGAGTCCTCAGCCTGGGACCAAACATTAGCCTCCATCATCGCTTGGTGTTGAGTGCGGCTCCCCTGCGCACCGCTAGGCGACAGACTAAGACAGGAAGATCTGATTTCATCCGGCACAAATGCCGTAACAACTGTGCTGTGTCCATCAGTTCAGTAAACGGTAGTGGGGCAACATGTCATTTTCTTTTTCTTTATTTCTATTGCTATCTATATGGTTCTCAGAGCGCCTCCTCATTTGCATCTCATATGGAAGTTTGTATGCAGATCCTATAAATGTCTGTTTAATATAATCATGCGGTTTTTTGCTCCTGCTCCACTGCGAGAATACTCATTTTGACAAGTGTTTTTCTCAGAGCATGTGGGAGAAAAAAAAAATCGCTAGGGCGAGATGTTCATTTGTTTCTATCTGCTCAACAGCTCGGTCAAATCAAACGATGAATATTAAAATGTAATTCAGAGGATCTTGTTATTGTGTTTTTAAGGATCAGTTGTTGTGGAAATACCTTCAACTGGCTCAGTCTCAGCAGAAGACACTGACACCACCGTCACTCCTCCTGCAGATTTACCCCACGTTCATTTTGAAGGAACCTTTAGGGTCTAACCGCAGGATGCAAGATGCAGTGACTACAGCTCCAATTCTTTCTAACACCATCTCTTCACCTGCCTCTGTGTGTAAACAGTTCACACGCCGCCGCATCTCGGCTGCATCCGTGTATCAGAGTGAAATAGTTGAGATATTTCCGCTTCTCCGCGGCAGGCGAGGAAAACAGAAAACTGATCGGTGGTGCGCAGATTTCAGCACCACAGAAGGTGGACAGCGCTCCCGGGCAGCCTGTGTGCGTGTGTGTGTGTGTGTGTGTGTGTGTGTGTGTGTGTGTGTGTGTGTGTGTGTTTATGGACAGCTCCCACTGACACACACACACGTCAGTACATATTTCAGCATACACAGTGACAGGAGCCGTGACATGTGTGCTCGTATAAAGAGAAAACCATCCTTAATGTTGTGTGTATTTTCTTTATTGTTTTGAAAAGGGAAAAGGAAACATTACATGAATGACACGGTACAGTCTGAAAAACAGAAGCAAAGCCTTAGTAGAAATAATAATAATAAAAAAAAAAGATGCGTTTGTTAACTGTGCAGACATCTGAAGATAGAAGTATCATCTCTTGGCATTCACCGCGTGCCTTAATTGTAAGACATTAAATCAAGGTCCGCTGTGAACACGGAGAGACACAACCCGCTCGTCTGTGCGTGTGTGTGTGTGTGTAAATGTGTGTGTCCGTCCGCCATCACCCTCACTTCAATGTGGGGAAATGGGCAACTCAACTCTTTTGGTAAAACCTGTTATTACAAATATGATCAAATTATTCTGCAGCCTTTGAGGCCTGTGTCTAAACTCTGTCTGTGTGTCAAGTTTGACCAATAAGAAACGATCCCAAGCTTAACGCACAGGTCCAAAGAGATCAACTCCTCTCCCGGTTGTTGTGCAGGCCTACCTTAAATAGATTTTTTTTTTTCAAAGTCAGCTGGAGAAAAAGAGGTTAGATTACAGGACTGACTTAAACGCAAAACAACCGGCAGGTAGTTCTGCAGGCCAAATGATTAAACGTCCCAGGCCGCTTATGCAGGCGAAAAAGGGACTCCGTGTGATGTGTTTCCGTCGAGGGCTTTGTCCAAAACTGCAGAAAGCGTAAAAGTCCTCCGTTATCCCAAAATGCACCTAAAAAGAAGAAGAAAACAAAATGCGTCATGAGCTTCAAACACAACCGCAGATGTCAAAATCTGATATTCCACATTGACCTATTTCAAATCATTCTGCTGGTGTCCAGAAAACAGGAGAAAAGCAGTGTCCACGTCCAAAGTATTGATTTTCCTAGTCACATAATGTACGTAGCTTTTCTCCCGGTGAACACAAACACACACACAAACCTCACACATACAGTCTCTATTTACGGGTCACACGCTAAAATTGCCGCAAATCGCAAACGGGGCAGCGGAGGCGCCTTGGTAACTGCGGGTGTCCTGAATACAGCAGCGAGTCCAGCAACGACACCGCGTAAATGGGACTGATCTGTCTCCGTCCGGTCTTTTTCTCTGACTTTGGGATTAATGGTGCTCCAGCCAAACAAATGAGGCATCTGCCTTCGGCACAAGAGGACTGGGATGAGGGGGGGTTGGGAGGGGGGTGTTGACGTCACCCGGCAAACAGATGTTCCTCTATATTACCCAGCGTCCTCCTCATCACTACCCTGTGTCCTTGAAACTAAGAGAAAAATTGACGACTTCTCATTGGGAGTATTAATGCTTATCACCGAAATGTGTTAATAGATCTGCAGTTGGTTGTGTGTGTGTGTGTGTGTGTGTGTGTGTGTGTTGCGCGCGGGCCGGCAGAGGAAATGCCAACAATGGCCCCGCAAATTGTGAAGCCCTAAATCTGGAATTGGCTGTGAATGGTTATGCAACACTGCACTGTTCAAAAAATGAGAACACACGTGGACATACACTCACACTCACACACACACATACAGACTCACACTCGTGCACAAGCGCGCGCACGCGCACTCCCATGCAGTCCCACAAACACACACACACACACACACACACTGGGCAGAGGGAGGGATGCTCGTGTCATCTTGATGCTTACTGTTTGATGTGAGTGCAGTTTGTTTTAACAAACACAGGTTTTTTTTCCCTCATTGTGATGAACTTCGTCTCATTTTAATTCCTGAATGAAGATTTTTAGTCCACGACGCGCACTGATCTGTATCTGTCATGATGGGATTATATAACCTGCGCACAAAGTGTGATGGAAACGTGCTGGATGGTCTCAGCTTACAAATGCAGATCGCTCATTTTAAACTACGTTCTTACTGATAACCCTATTGTATGGGGGACTAACCTAAATCCGAGATCCGTGCAATTTTAATCCAGTTTAATCTGCAGTGAGGCAGACTACTGACAGCCTATTGGTTTGCACATATGCGAACGCTGTCTAAAAACTGCGTTCATTCAAATGAGGTCAGAGCTGTCTAATCACAATTAGGAGGCGCATACCTGCCTTCCAGTCTGAGCCTGACTGAGCTCCTGAGCTCACCAGAACTGGATCCAATTCAGCATCTGACGGCCCATGTTACACCGTTATAGAACAAAACCCACTGTGAGAAAACGCAGCCTGGTGAGAAGGAAGAGGCGCAGGACCGTGTGTGTGGTAATTGCAATGCAAAGCCCACTCTCTGGAATACAGAGGAGAGGGATGCAGAAACAAAGGGGATCGCCATTTTTAGACGGAAACGTCCCCATCCCCTGAAAACGGGGCGACTCTTGTATCTGCCACCGTTTGGAGCTTCGTTGCGGTTTAGCAGCACATCACCATATTTCGAGTCCCTCTAAAATCTGGGCACCGACAGGAACACGACCCCTATTGTCCTTAAGCATCGAGCAGTGAACCAACGAGGTGGCTCAGAGACACACCGTCCTCTTTATGCCTCTTATTGATTATGCAACCGTCGACATAAAACGATCTGTGCACCCTTTGGTGGTGCTTGCTGTGGTTTTTCATAGCGCTCTTCTACAGCGCTTTATCCCTTAAAGCCCGCAATAACAATGGCAAGTGCAGCGGACATGGAAGAAGCGTTGAGGACCGTAGTCTCTCTGTGGATGCAGCATCCCCCCTTCACTCTATTGTTACACACGTTTTACCAGCAGTTTATGCACAAACAACGTCAAGTCATATCAGTAAATGATCAAAGGCTGGAGCGTGAGGTAGACGGAGGCGCAACATACTCACCGTGATGTGGTCCGCGCCATATGGTGGATCCCAGCGCACTGCTGCTAATATGTATCCGTCCTCTGCCGTTTCTCACTTCGTTTCAGCTTTATCGCTTCACTGCAGACGTTTGCACGACGGAGGCAGTCGCTTGTATTCCCGGTTCCTTTCCGTGAAGCGCGGCGGAGAAGCAAAGACTCCGTTTGGCGAGAAGCTGATCCGAGCACTGAGAGCGCTGCTGTAGCCTCCGCAAAGCATGGCTGCGCTTTCTCTCTCTCTCTCTCTCTCTCTCTCTCTCTTTCTTTCAAAAAAGGGCAGGTCGCTCTGTGCATTACAATGAGTAAAATCTCTCTCTCTCTCTCTCTCTCTCTCTCTCACACACACACACACACTCTCTCTCTCTCTCTCCTAACACGCACACGCGCACACAGGCTTTTTATACATGCAAATGTGCGCTCGCTTCCACTGACGCGCAAATATATCCTACGCGCGCTCTAGAAACTCCTATATGGTGCTGGTATGAATGATTATTTATTTTTATTTTCGTGCGTGGTGTAGCTGTCACCCTGCTCTTCCGCATTACACACTAAACTAAACTACAGGCTTGTTGTAGTTTTGTATGTGCAGCAATAACTATTCTCTCATCTAGTGAGGCTCTCACTCCGGGAGTGTGTGTTCTCAGTTCTTCGCCTTGCCGGCCACAATTAATCATGTTTAATGCCGTTTGTCTTGAGAGGTCCATTAGTGCGATGCAGTTTCACGCATCAGGCCGCTGGATTGCAACTCTATTTCTGTAGGCTTTGTTATTCCAGTTGCGTGTGAGGAGTATTTCACGTCAATCGTTTGCTTTAAAAATGCGTTTCTGCTCTGTTTGCAGTGTGTTACAGGCCAAAGCAAAGCAAACGCTTCAAAACACTCCCTGTGCTGCAGCTCAGGGCCAGGAAACACATAGATTAAACATTTTCTTCTCACATTTGAATTCACGTTTGCACCCTTGTGCCACATTTAAGGCTCCTCCTGCGCCACCAGCTCTGTAGTCTAAAGAGTTTGGGTTGGCCATTCAACACTGAGGCAGTAATTGATTGAAGCAAGTGGCACTCCTGCACTGCTCGTTTGTATCCCCTTCACTTCCTGCCGTGATTGACTCCCAGGCAAAGATCCAATCGAAACCAGGGCCCCATGGATGATGTCATTTGAGTAACCTCACTAACCCTGTAGTCAAGGCGGAACACACAGTCTCGCTAATGCCCCTACCTCCAATCTATTAATACAGGCTATATCTGCTTCAAGCATCAGGAATAGCCTGTAGGTGTTATTCACGGTCTATTTCTTCGAGTTCTCTCCTTCTGTCATCTCATCCCCTGCACACTCTTCCTCCTTTTCACACTTTCACGCTGCTAGTGTTTCATTGTTTCACGCGGTTACAGTTTTGGCCTTTTGACGGCTGCAAGAACTCAGTGAGTGCAGTGATGCAACGCTGCTGTGTGATGCAACACGGGCGAACACGCCGCTGAGAGCGCGAACGTTTTGTCAACATTTTCTCCTTTATTTAAAGAGTTAAAGGGAAAGTCAGCCGGGACTTGCATCAGGCTGCATGTGTAGAGGGACGTTTGAAAGCTGCTTTTTCTCCAGCAGAGAGGGGGGGTGAAGCTATTGTTCCCGCTGAAACAATGGGAGCTGCGGGGCGACATGCAGCGGTGCGCACATGAATGGCAGGGCTCTGGGATGTGTGTGGGTCAGTGGCCCGGGGTCTCCATCCCAAAGCCCCTTTCCCAGCGCCTCACAATGAACCCGCACAAGGTCGGGGCTCCTAAGGGTCACAGGGCAGCCGCTTTTGTCCCGCACTTCAAAACACATAAACATTTATTAATCAAGAGGCAGCCACTGGGCCCCATGGTGAAAAAAAAAAAGGGATGAGAGAGGGGCGGGAAAGGGGAGAAGTAAAGGGGGGAAAAGGGAAATAAGCGGTGGCTGCAGATGCAAATTCCTTCATTTGGACAGAGGTGGAAGTTTGTAAAAGTTGGAGCCTGACAGTGGAAGTTGGGGGTCTGTGCAGCACTCAGTTGGCGGATGGAATCGGTCAAGTAGGACTGGACTTGGACTCGTTATGAGAGCCGTGCCCCGTCCATCTGTTTCACTCTCCTGGACGTGCGTTCAGTGTTTCTGGAACGGGATTTTCTGTCGCACAGTGACATGTTGTTCTCCACACCTGAGGACTCAAAGGACAAAACAGGGGGGTATGACCGGCTGCACAGCACTGAACCGATCTGACAAAACCTGCATCAAATCATGTGGTCGGTGGCTGCGCGTTATGGTCGTTAATAGCATGCGTTTACATCCAAACACGCCGCAGCTGCAGCATCGAAACGACATTCACACGTACAGATTTCTGCACACGGAGTCCACGTAGACACGTAGAAAACTAGGACTGGAGGCGACATCGAAATGTTGTTTTGTTTCTGCCGAAGCTGTGTGGTTATCTGTTGGCAAAGACAACACTGAAGCAGGCCTCTCTCCCAGCAGCAGGGACACGTGAAGCGCACCGAGATGAGAGTTTACTTTAAAAAAAAAAAAACAGAACAATCCACTTAATTTGAAGGAAGATCAAACAACATTTAGCACAGAGATAAATAACAAGCGATCATTTCATTTATGGGTTTTTAAAGCTTTCGGATGTGCATCGTTTTTCGGGAGCAGTGCAACGAATTGGGAACCGAATCGTAACGAAAATGTTTGTCTGTGGGAAAATGTGTCCAGGCTGCTGCAGGCTCTGTGCTCTGCAGCAGTAAACGCAGTAGTTGCATCAGGTTCAGCAACGAGATGCCTTAATAACCGCAGCCCTTCTATCAGCCCCCCTTTATATTTTGCATCATGCATCAGGCCTCCCCCCCCTCTCAACCCCCCAACCCGGCACAGCCTAAACTATGTAGCTCTCTCTATATAAAACGTGCATCAAAGCTGGTTTGATACATTGATTATTTATTTTTCCTTTTTTTTAGCTTATTAATTTGCGTGTTTTTGATTTGTTCTATTTCTCATTAGTGCCCGTCTGATTTGAATGAATTATGTTTGAGCAGAGAATCGTTTTTAGTTTGTGCTTTTCTGCTTTTATATGTGTAAAATGCTTTGCTCGTAGCTGTGAAGCAGCAACTTAGACATTATATCAGCACCATTTTTTCTACGTATTCTTAAGCATTTTTTTTTTGTCGTCTTTGAATTTCCTCAGCTCACAGTCTGTTTGATGAAACTCTGTCACTGCTGTCATGAATATTTATGCAAAGAAGTTGGTAAAATAGAGTAATTTGTTGAAATCAAAACAGGCTCTGTCTAATGTTAGACAAGCCACACAGAAAGGTGGGCACACCTGCAGTAACACCTAAGAGAGAGAATACTCTATATTTTCACAGTTTAAGTAAAAAAAAAAAAAAGGAATATTTAGCTATTGAGTTTTCAGAATATGTGTCCTTAAACAATAATTTATTGCTGTTATTTTGTGTCCAAATACAGATCAACTCATGATTATAAGAATGCAGCTGTTCACATGTACTAACTCCTTCCTTGTAAACGTTTATATTGTCATTTATTTCAATAAATAATTAAGTTAATTTAAATTGTAATGATTCAATTCCTTATTGTCATTTTATCACTGTTAGACCCACAACACCAAACTGTGACAAAGCATGTGTGTGCATGTTAATAGGAATCACAATCCTACATTCAATGTGCCATCAGTAGCTTGTTGTTTATGATTCTGGATCTGTTGTTAAATTTCATACTTTTACATATGACTTTTCTCTCTAAATTATTATTCCTGTTTTCCAACATCTCTACATGATATAGCATCTGAAACAGTCAGATTCAGCTTTTAGGCATTAGATGGTAAGACGACATCTTGCACAATCTTTATTACTAAAACAGATTATTATGTGGGTTACAATGTTTTATGTACCACCAGCTCTGATCTGCAATCAATAGACTCCAGAATTAGAGAATAACCCAGCAGATGTAGATCCTGCTTTATTTCGGGACATGACCTCATTCCATTTATTTTTTTCTTTCTTTATTTCTTTCTTTTTTTCACCAAACAAATCCTGATGGTAACTTGTGCTTGCACAGCTCGAGCGGGGACAGCACACTCCCCAAGCTAACATCAAACACCAAACAGCAGTTGTTATTTTATGGTTGCGTGCAAGCAGAACCAGGTCATCTGCACTGGGTTACAGGCCTGCTGACTGTGTTTGTAGTGTCCTCCAAAGTGTGCATCTTTCCTTATTCTACATACAGTGTGTTCTCCACGTATTAAATCCCCCTTTTTCATGCAGCTTTGCCTTAATTGCTGTCAAATGTATGCATTTAAAAATGTCTGTAATGTCGAGTGAGACTATTTCAGAGAAGTGGTGTCCCTTTTTTAGTAATATTGTATCAAAAAGGAAGCTAATGAGATGACATTTTGTGTTGAAGGGTTTTAATTAATTAAGATATATTTAAATGACATTGCAAATGTTTATCTGTACAGTGCTTGGAGGATGTCCAGCTGTCAAAACTTTAACATGAATTCAGCTCCATTAAAAAGGATGTGTGTTGTCTAGAATTATATCTCGGACAGATTTCACCTCTCGCCATAGAAACATTTCTAACAGGAAACTGAATCCTGTCTGTAATTACCGATTCTTTGTGCCATGTGCCCTTGTAGTGTTTTGTATGAGTGAGGCGAGGATGAGTGTGTGGGACCTTCCCCCCTCTGACATTAGCAGGGGGTCATATGTGCATGTAGGGCACCTGGCTCTCCACCTCCCCTCTCTATGTGATGTTAAATGTCAACCAGCAGCATCCAGAGAAACCAGAGAAAGCAAGGTGAGCCTGCATTCTAATGCTGATGTCAGGAAATCCTCACATCTGACTCCCAACTCCTTGTTTCTCTTCTGTGGGGCAATTAAAACTGTTAGGGAGGGGAAATTTAAAGAATCATTAACATAGGGTTTCCACACTTTCTCTGAGGGCTGGTGTGAAAGAGGAACCCCTGGCTTGAACGTAGGTTTAAACAGAGAAGTTTATTCTTGATTTGTTGCAGAAGGATGTGTGCAAACATCGCTGCATGTGAACACATTGCATTACTTGCATCAGATAGTTCAGGCTCAGTTGATTTATTCTGGACACAGGTGCTCATGCTTCTGGAAGTCATTTGTATTGCAGCACCGCTGCTTCGCATTGCTCTGTAATAGGTTTTTATGTTTTGTTTTGTTTTGTTTTTTTAAGGTATGCACCAGCAGTGATACGATCAGACCGCTGACCTTACAAGGCACAGTGTAGATTAATGTATAGCTCAATAATATCTAATTGTCTCTGAGATTCGTGATACAGTTCTGTTGTCTCACTCATGATGTACAAGAGGTTAGATGTAAATGTGCACCATCAGTCACAGAAGCAACCCTGCTCAGAAAAGGCAGCAGTCAGAACCTTCTGCTGCACTTCCACTAATAGAGAGCCTATTGAGGCCCAATCAGCAGGTCTGTTCCAGCCTTGTAAGTGGATTTTTTCCCATACCCCCAAGGTTTGTGCAATGGGGGTCAATGGGTCTTTTATTGTTTTTCTCTGTCTCTTTATCCCCACATAGCTCTGTGATGTCAACAATGAAGCGACAGACAGAGCTGGGCCCTGGAAAAAAAAAACCTGAGAGGAAATAGCTGCTATTATGATCTCTGTGCGTGTCTACTCTCAGCAGGGCTGCAATTGTTCCAGTGGGCATGGATGCATACCCACATGAAGAATGGGAAGAGGTAAATATCACTTATCCCCCAACAGGTTGAAATGAAGCAGCAGCAGCTGGCAGAGAGCTACTGGAAATATTGAGTTTAGTCTGAAATTTGTCACTAAACCTAACCCTAACTGTCTCAGATGGTGTACAGTTCAGTGTGCAATAACATTTCTCATAAAATGATTCAATAGGTAAACAGGTTTGTCAAATGTGCCATTTTTACATGCTGCTGATATATTTCACTATCGTCTTCTCATTATTAACATTTACAAAAGCAGGCTGTGTATAGCTTCTCCCATTTTTTTTTTTTTCATTTTGATTCTTTCAAAGAAAAATGGAAACAAATGTCTGTTCTCTAATGTGACTCTAAATAGAAGCTTTTTTTTTTTTTTAAGCGGATAAGTTTATGTCAGAGACTAAATGACATTGTTTTCCATTGTGTTACAGCCTGGTGCCATTTATTAAATGAAAGTGGGGATCTGTTATGAGGTGGAATTTTATGCCTCCGCCTGCAATGTGATCATTGCACCAAAGCAGAGCCATAAATTTCTTTTTGATATAATTGTATTAATGCAGCGAGTAATGGATGAGCATATGTTTCACACTGATTACTATCCCTCTCTGACTGTGTGTCCTAGTTGCCTTTCCCATCGCCTGACTATCGGAATGAGAATATGTGCCTTGAGTTAATGCTGATTGCAGCAGCTGCCAACACATGAATCTCCATGGCAACAATAACGGTTGCCAGGCAACCATGCTCTTTTAGGGACACTGAAAGAAGCCCAAAGGCTTACTAAAAATATATATGGGTATAGTACTTCTACAACGCCTCAGCCATATGCACGTCATGCACAGAATGACAAACAGTTAAATACTTTAATCCCTGCATGTTATTTCTCTCATTCAGCTGCAGCGTGCGGCTACTCCAAAGCTACCCTACTTTGGCATGAGCCCTCAGCTCCAAACGGCAGCCACAAATACCAATACCCTCCGTGACATTAACACACAGAGCCATGACAGAGAAATGAAGGCGCCCGTAAGTTCACGCGGTGTATTTGGGATCGTGGAGAGCCTGGCTCAGGGAGATAGTGATGGTTTCTTTACACTTGAAAAATGGGGCAACTGTCAGCCATCTTGGCTGCTGCATCGAGCTTCCCCTCGCAGCTCGCACAGACCCAGGTGGCATGCGCACGCACCGTGGAACAAAGCATTCCATCAGCACAAGTGACATCACTGCAGTCAGCTCAGCTGTTTCTGGCTGCGCCATAAATAGTGTGGCGGAAAGAACCGATTGCCTATGCAGAAAATATTTACCTCCTGACCCCAAGCCTAGGGAGAAATAGATTTTTTTCTTCCATGGAAGTGGTGAACTGGATCTTTGCATCAGTGATGACATATGGGTGTTTGTTTGTTTTTGTTTTTTTCTTGGCGTGTGGTTGTGTGTCCCACTCTCTGTACAGTATTTTGTAAAAGTGTGCTGTATTGTCTTGTGCTCTGTGGTGAATTCATGATCACTGACTAAACTGACTAAAGGAGCATTTGGACAGATACATTAAAGCGACAATTTGTATTAAAATACTTCAGATCCAACAGATTTTAAACACAAGATACTCTGTGTGCCACAGTATTGATTTAATAGTTGTTGTTATTTATTGTGGCCCTGACTTAATGTCTTTGCTGCATTTTATTTGCTGTCATTAGGGTTGTGAACATTCTTCCACATTGAGTTTCCCCTAAAATATACACAATGTTTAATGTCTTTATTTATGGGGACATTCTTGTTTTCTTGTAGACATTACAGCCTCTAGTTGTGAAGCATGAAATTGCTCAGAGCAGTGACATTTGAATACTTTGCAATGGCTTTTATTAAATAGGTTGGACTTGGATGAAGCAGTGTGACGGGACCGTCCTTTTGTTGCGGCTACCTAAAGTAACTGCACTTCATTCATTGTATCAAACAAATTGGATACTTGTCGGTCAGGGCAGCTATTGTGTTTCTGATATGATTTGTGAATGTATTATAGCCTTGTTACTGCAGCTGTGAGCTGTTTGAACAAGGTGGTTTTCTCAGACAGTGAAAAATGTTCAGGTGAAGATAAAGTGAGCAAGATGGTAGGGGAAGAGCGCAGACACACACATCCCTGGGAGCAGGAGAACCAGTTGCAGTCATCGATAATGCAGCATATGACACACACACACACACACTAACGCATGTGCAGGCTGCAGCCGGTGAAATCTTCCATCACCCCGACACTTACTGCAGTGAGTCCAGCCAGCCTGGATGAGGGTCGTGGTGTGGCTGGCTGGGTGCCAGGACGTGTGCAGGGGGCTACGCCATGGTGTTGGCTCTCGTAGGCTGGCAGCGCTAAGGAGTGTAAAGGCATTCAGTAGCGTGAATGTCCCTTTGTCTCAGAGCAGCATGCCAGGCTAGCTCTAATGAGGCAGCTCTTTGTGGCAAGCCTCTCAACATCAAGTGGGCTGGTGGACTCATTAACCTGACTACTGCAAATAAAGCAGGCAGGCACAAGAGACGCCTATGATAGCACACTTAAGGCCCCCACTGAATCCCTCTCTGCAGCCACAATCCCTCCACCTCCTCTCTCTCCTCTTTTCCCTCCAGTCTCCTAGGCTTCCCAGGGCTCCTGTGATAGGAGAAAATCAGCTCCTCTGGCCTATTTCAGGTGTCCCAAATAAGGGATGGGGTGATTTCCACTTTCCTTATTCTGCCTCCTTCATACCTTGGGCTTTAATCAGTTTTGGCTCTGTACTGTAACCTGGATTGTGCTGAAAAATGAATGAACTAGCTGTGTAACCAATTTCCAATTGGTGCTAGTGGCTGTCTACTAAGTGTTTCAAAATATGTGACACCAGTTCACATATTTATTTACTCGAGTGTTACTTTGGGAAGATATAGCACAATGAACTTGCTTTTTTTTTTTGTTGTAGTAGTACAGAACATATAGTTCTCGTTTGCTTGTATATGTCAACTTGGCTTGAATAGATTTAATGGATATATCCAATATGCAGACCTTTGGACATATGTTGGGTTAGATTGAGATCAGCATGCATTTGTTCTATACTGTATCATGTTGTCGTCTCAACAATGTGTTGTTATCGCTTGTTGAACTGGGTCAAGATTTAGTTGCAGTTGAGTTTTAATTGTTGGATATTTTCTTTGTTCTTTTCTAGTCCTCTGTGATTTCATGTTTTGATCTGCTGTAGGTAAAACATCACTTCCAAAAACATTTAAACTGTCAGGATACTCTCTTGCAGTTAGATTACTTTCTGTATTAGTGGAACTGCTGTCAGTCTGATTTCACTTTCATGGTTAATGAGTCAAGTCTTTTTATACCATCTTGAATTTTTTACACTTTTCAACTTGGGCAGTGCGTTGATCAACTTGACTTATTTAGGTCAGTGAAGCCTTTGAGTTGTTCCCCAACTAATGAAGCAGTTGCAGTGTCAAAACCAAGAATTGTAAGTGAGTCTTCTGAAATAGATTTGCTGACTTGTTGGCTGAATATTTTTATAATAGTGTAGAAGTCGTATAGCTCACCTCTGCTTTATGTCTCCGTGTGACATTGGGTCATTCCCAGTGTTCTCAGCACAGTGACAAGGACAGGTCAGGTACTCATCACATTATGATAGTGTGTTGTTTTATATTTTTCCCTGTTATTTATGTCTCATATCCCTGCTCATTATTAATGCTCAGCGTTATTGCTTATGGGTGTGGACCTCCCAGATATTGATTTGATGTTAATGTCATGTACTGTTTGATATATGGCCTTTGAAATTGCTCAAGCATTTGATCAGGTTGCTCGTATGTAGATTAGATTCATTAGATATTCCCCTTGCTATTTTTCATGAGGTTCCCCCACATTCATTTTACGGCCTCTCATTGTCCTTCGTGCACAGTAAATGATTTTAATCTGGTGATGCTGGGTAAGTCTTGATAAGCTCTGCACAAATTCACGCTGCAGCGCAGAGCGAAGGAAGGCAGAGCCTAAGACTGCAATAAGCACTAATGGTGCGAGAGTCTCATTTTCTGAAAAGGAATATTCATACAAACATCAAAAGGGTTAGCACTCCTGACTCTGACAAATTGCAGATGAGCTTTCATTAATTAAGTAGGGCACTAATGTTTATTTAAATGAAATTTATTATTGCATTATTGATTTGCTAGCACAAAATCATCTGACACGATGCACATGGTTTGTGAGCAATGGCTCTCTGAAGGCGCAAACAGACAGTGGGAGTGTGAACGGGGGATAGATGGATATTTGGAGGGGGTCTATGTGTCACTCAAGCCTAAAGAATGCAGGAGAAACACAGGGACGGGATGATGAGGAGTCTTAATAGCTGCTACTATGAAGATCCCGTCATGTTCACTGAGAATGTCAGTGTTTGCATTTAAACGGCAGACAGATTTGGAAATAATGAAAAACAATGCAAAGAAATGTGTGCCACCAGTATGTTTGCTTTTATAGGACCTGTGGCTAAAGACGTTAGCAAAAATTGAGGAGAAAGTACACATCAGATGAAATGAATTAGAAATTTAGATTTCCTATAATTGTTACTTCACTTAACGTTATCGTTTTATTACAGCATAATTAAAAACAACATAATGTAATACTTTACTTTCTCCTCTGTGACTCCATGATTCTAAAACTATATGATAAACTTTTTTTTCTGTTGTTCTCAGGGCTAGGATCAAGGACATAAGTCAAACCAGTGTGGGTGTACGTTTAAACACACATATGTGAACGTGAGCTCCACATACATCCTCTGTGCTGTTTGTCAACATGGCACATGTACATGAATTGCTATTGACAAGTATACACAATACACCAAGGACCACTGAGAGGACTCAATAAAATTGAAAGATAGGCTTGTTGAGATCCAGGTCCTTTCTAATTTCCTGTAATAGACTCCTCTATGCTTTGAAATGTGATTTAGACCGGAGTAGTGAGTTTTGGTAGTGTGTTAGCTACTCTATCCATCGCTCCTCTCTGTAATAGAGAGCATCAGAGTTGCAGGCAGGTTTTTCACCAGGCAGAGACACACTGCAGCAGCCGTGCAATAAACACAGCCTCCTGTCAGTACCACAGTAAAACATTTGACTGAGCAAATCAATCATCATTAAATCAGATTAAATAAATCCAGGTGTCAGAGTTCAGGCCGATAATAAACCAAACCGCTCCTTGGTTTTGTACCATTATTAATCTGTGACATTAAATAACACAATGCAACTGTACTAAAACCATTCCTTGGTGTGGGTAGTCAAATGAAGGGTTTTTCATTTTTATATGGCACCTGTTTTTTTTTTTACAGATTATAAGATGGTCGAATAGCTGTGCAGGCAGTGTTTAAATACGTTGACATATTTTTACAAACATGTACTCTTTAGTGACTTCCATTCTGTTTATTCAGTGATGTAACACAGACAGGAATGCACATACTGTACATTGTCATGTCAGGGTCCATACGGTGTGGGCTTATTGCAGAAAGAGATTGTGGTTCGGGGAGTGTGTAATGTGAGTAGAGCAGATGAAACTGTTTCTGTTCTTCTCTTCCTCTCAGGCAGTGCTCTGATGGCAGGCCCAATGGGATGACTGCCTGCCATCTGTCCAGGTATCCTGCTCCGCATGCCTTCGCCCCACAGCCCTGATGAAGTGTCTGAATTTGCGTGCAAGCCACTGTGTGTCTGTTTTTCCATGTTTTATGGTGTGTTTTGGTACCTGCGCCTTCTGTTCTCTGAAGTATTAGGTAGTAACACTGCTAACTTCATTCCATAATAATTTCATCCACTTTTTTCTTAATTATAATTTTCTGTCTTGTTAAGCAGGTGGTCGTCTCTCGCATGCGCAGGTCCTGTCACTAAAGAGGGACATGCACGTATATATCTAAAGGTGGAGCTCAAGCAGAGACAGGACAGTAGTGTGTGTGTGTGTGTGTGTGTGTGTATATGTGTGTGGCAGGTGGTAAATGACATTGCGAGCCAACAGGCTGAGGTCAACCTCACTGGGCATAAGCCCAAGTTATATTATCAACTGGGTAGCTGGCAGCTTGGTCTGCTGATGCTACTGCCCACCCACTGCTATCCACACCTAGATGATCCCTCTCTCTTTCACACACACACACACACACACACACACACACACACACACACACACACACACACACACACACACACACAGATAACTTGTTAAAATATTGATTTTTGAAACGGCATGAAATTCTAAAGAAACTTTATGGTTTTATTGCTGGTAGCAGCAGCACTGCACTCCAACTGTAGCATCAATTTCAAAATGGCAATATGTTCCCTTCATTTGATTTGTATGGATATTTAGAAATAAATGGAGGCCTGGAGATGCAGTGCTCACTTTTTTTAAATGAGCTGCTGCTGTTCTAAATGATCTGCTGTGTTTTTAATTTTTCAAAAGAAAAAAATAAGAACTCTATATGTCACCACTGGAGTTTCTTCTACGTAAGACTCATACTCACGACGTCAGATAACATAGAGATCTTTAGTGTTTAAATAAAATAAAGTGGCTTTGCTTGATGGTATCCTGTGTTGCCCTATCTACATTATCCTCTCAAAGTGAAAGTGAAATCTTCTGACATGCTTTTTTTTATGCAGCAAGTCATGCTTCGTCGAAGTGGCGTGCTGCTTGACCCACTTTACTCCAACATTTCATCCTCCATTGTCTCAAATACCACAGTGTATTACAGTGTTTCTCCCTGTAACTTGTACCAAATGCTCGTACAGTAAATGACACAGTTAACGTCACATAATATGTGAAATGTTGCATGACTGTGTATTGAAAAAAGATCTATTCTTGGTCCGTACTGAGATTTTTGCAGGCGGACATGACTGTGTATGTGTGTTTGCATGTGATAAAATATTTCCATCATGGGTGCTGTCATAGCAGTGATAAAGGAAAGTAAATTTCCAGCAGGTGTAGGTTACCGTTTGTTATCTGCCTCCATATCAGAGGAGTATACAGAGGGGAGGTGGTCACAAAATGTAACATCAAAATTTTGTGATTTTTACCCCTGCTGACATCTCCCCTGTACATACGAATGGCTTTTTGGCCACAGGAGAGGTCCCAATTTTGCATGAGTTTAGGAGGCAGGGATGGATAGAGAGATGCTGAGGAGAGGGGGAAGGGATGGGATGGAGAGAGAAAGAGAGGGGAGGGGGGCACAGCAGCTGTTTCCTTTTTTCCTGTCATTATCCCTGGTCACTGTTTTAGTAAGCCCCGTTTGATGAAAGTCAAATAGTACACTAGCTCTGATTATGTGACAACTGGAATTCACCTACTTAGTTAATCCTGCATCTGGGTTTAGATTTCAATTAATTTCTCTCTGGTTGCTCCATTCTCCCAGGGGGTGGTGAGAGCAGGGTGGGGGAAGGGAGCCTGCTGTGTGGGTGAGGAGGATACAGTATGAAGGAGAGGGTGGGGGGAGGGGTAGCCATACATGGAAGATCGAGATGGCAAAAATGCCTGCACAGCACATTCAGATATAGCACACACGCCAGGGAGAAACCTGTCTGTTTTCTTACTTTAACTGTGTAGTCAGGAAGCATTCAGCTTAATATATTTTTATAACTTTCACTTCCTTTCCGAGGGATTCGCGGTGCGTGTATGACTGCAGCATCTGTATGCATGTCTTTGTACCTTCGTGCAAGGCGTTCAGTGAGATGTCGGATATATCTACATGCATACTAGTGTGCGCTCTGCTTTTGTTCACATCTGTCTGCATAAATCGGAGCACATGCGACACACAGTTTCAGAGCATGAATTTATGTCTGTGTTACGCTCAAAAAAACTGCATATTAATCAGGTCTCGGAGGCCCTTTAGAGGATCAAAGCCCCCAGGTTGTGATTTTCCGCCATTAGTCTTACGAGGCTGAGGGGACTGGGACTGTTTAGGCCAGCTGAGCCTGCTGCGCTAAGGGAACAATGCTACTGTAGCTCCTGTCTCCTTTCCTTTCCTCCTCTTATCATCTCTCCCCTCTCTCGCTATCTGACATTCCTTGACATTCTGATGAAGGTTTGACTTAGAGCCTCCTGGCCTTGTCGCCATGGTAAATCTTTGGCCATATGGCGCCCGGTCACACTGAGCGTCTGTGATGGGGGAAGGAGGCAGAGAGCTTGCTGTGATGATGCCACACATCCTTTTAAGACATAGGTAAATCTCAAGAAGCAATATGGGCTTAGTAGTAGTTCCTCTACTGTATAAAATTTATTTTGTAGGAAAACAGAACATCAAGTGTCAACTAATTCAAAGCAATGATAAAAACATTAATGTAGTTAGAATTATTTTAATGTAATATATACAAGCTAATCTGAAATCATTTCAAATAAACAGTTTATTCAACAATAATAAATGAGCAAACTGTCTTCGCACAGAAAAATGATGTGATGTTCATAAACTAAACCACAGCAATTTTCCTCTGAGCATGTGGGATGTTTTTAGTTTGCTCTTTTAGCCACTGCTGTAATTTGCGATGCTCTTTACAAAAAAGTTTACAGAATTCTTTATGGTAAAAAAATGTGTTTGTGGTAATGATTGCACACAACCAAAGACATAGCAGATCATTATTCCAGACTTTTACACTGTATTAAAGAGCTATGTTGACATCCTCTGTGAAAACAAAAGCGCTTTAAATCATCTTCCAGTAGTCAGTGTTAACGTTCTGCTAATGCATACTGCTACTACTACAGCTTCCAGTACTTCATTCTATTTTTACTACCTCTTACACCCCCTTGCAAAATTTGCTCTATGGGTCCTTCACAAATACATTTCTTTTCATATGACTATTTTATCCTTTCCACTAAACTGTTAATTTCGTGTGTAGTGTAAAGAAGGAGCTTTCTGTTGTGTTTCTCTTTTCATGCTGTGATGTAGCAGAAAGCATCCAGCAGTCATACAGGCCCTCTGCTAATGTGGGCTCTAATGGCAACGCTAATAAGAACGCTAATATGAGGAGGTGGTGGTAGCTAAAGATAATGCCATGTAGGGCTCCTGCAGGAAGTCTTTGCTCTCCATCAGGTCTCATTAATGGAAATGGTGTGAAACTAGGCTGACCCTTAATACACTGCCAGCTGGCCGTAATCTTCTTTTACCAGCACAACTCGACAGCTGAATAGTTAACTGCCTCTCCTCACCTTACCTCCACCGGGGCCTGTACCTCCATCCTTAAGCTGTCCGATCTCTGTGTGGTTTTGCTCCGTTGTCTCCTCCGTGCCAAGGTGAAGACCTCAGAGCAGTGGATGCTGGGACACTAATGGAGCTTGGCATCCTAACTCACTAACAGCATCTCCAGACTAGTGAGGATACCAGTGTGAGGAGTTGAACCACTGTGGCACACAAAGCGGAGGTAAAACGAGGATGTAAACATTTCATTCAAATATAATCCACCTATTATGTTTCCCACAAAAATGTAAAAACATTTTTAATTTGAGAACTAAGAGAAAGCTAATACATTAATAAGACAACTGTGCTGCTTATGAAACTTTTAGCAAGATGGCGAAAAAGCGTACATCCAAAAATGTCAAGCTGTACCTTTACTAAATGTGCATGCATGTGCATCTCTGTACATGAAAGGAAAACACACATTAAACATTGTGTGTGTTAAGTCTGTGTGTAGATATACATGTGCATAATCTTCGTGGCTCTGTAATGGCTGCCATCATCTCTCTCTTTTAACACAGTCCCTTCATCCCCCCACCACTGCGGCTCTGTGGCTCCTCTGTGCCCAGGCATGCTGTAGTGAACATGCATGGCAGCATGTCTCCTCCTGTAGCAAGCTACCTCCTGCACCACTCATCTCAGTATTTCAAGGAAAGTGCAACCTTTGCCTTGGGCCTTAATTATGTTCAATTTGCCAAGCTGGGCCTGAAACCATTGGGGGGTGGAAAAGCTCTCTGACCTATTTGTCAGTGCTGCTTTTTCTTTCCTCTGACAGACTGAACCAAAAAGATACAGAGAGAAAGAAATAGAGAGAGCAAAATAGATAATAGATAGATAATAGATAGGCTCATAAACAAAAAACATTAACAGCATTAGAAGCACAGAAAATATATTTGAACTGTGGTATGTATTATAGCGTAGCTCTACTGTTTTTTCTAGTCTTACATTTTAGCTCATTCTAATAAACAATAGGCTGACTGTGGATCTGTTGGTGGGGCAGTTGTCAACGAACCCCGAGATTGGTGGTGGACTCCCAGTTCTTCCTGGCCAAACAGTCTCCAGGTTCTGGTACTGAACCCCAAACCCATGGTGCCTTAAATGCAGCTGTCTGTCCACAGGAATTTCCTCAAGGGGAGAAATAAAGGATCTGTTATTATTAGTGGTAGAAGAACAGTTTGATATGACCAAATATTTTCCTCAGTTCAAAAAAAAAAAAAGAATTTGTGTTGGTGTTTGTTTCATCTGCAGCCCCCAGTGCTGTATTATCTTCCAACCAGACCACTGCTCTTTCAATAGAGACTCAAAAGCTTCTTCAGACCACATTATTGGAGGTAAACACTGAGGAGGCCATTGACCTTTCATTATAGCTTCTGATAAGGCCAACTATCTCCCCTCTCTACACTGTGCCCTAAATGTCAAGTCACTGTATGTGTTATAATTACCCTGAGTTGGTATTTTCCTCCTCTTTATGTTTCAATGCATGGAGAAAATCCTGCAAGCTGAGGTTGACTGAGGACATGTCATTCTGCATCAGACGTGTGCGGTTCATTTAGCAGTTCGCGAGATAATAAATTTCCTGTTTTCTGTACTGTAGCATTTCCAGAGGATGGAAGGTATTCTCAGTGCTTAGAGTTTACCTCCCCAGAGTCGAGCGCTTGTTAATACGTTCTCATTAAGAGGTTTTATGCATGGACAAATAAACAAATGCTAATAAACTTCTAATTATGTTCTCATAGCAAATTCAAAAATTTTGAATATTCATGTTTGACCAGAAAGTTGTCCAATTATTTTTCTAATGCCTGAATGTTACTGAATGTACAGTTTCTTAAATTGCTTCTGTAGTATCTGAAAATGTATATCAAGAAGAGAGACAAAGAGGTAACTCAAGAATTTAACAACGACAACTGAGTGACTGTATATTTTTATTACAACACTGACGAACAGATAACAAAATGATCAGACTTTCTTCTAATTTATATTTAATTGGTAGAAATTTTTTTTTCTCCCTGCAAATTAGTTCTGTCAAGGTTCTTGCCTGCGGCTGTAGTGTTGATTTTATTTTGTTGTGAAAGATAATGTCAGAGTCCTGCAGTATTTCCCTATAAAAGAGGAGTACCCTCTAAACATTGACTCAATACAATGCACCATATTTCAGCTCCATTGTGGTATTTTTCTTCCTGTGAAAATTGTGCATCACTAATGCAATTTGACTTGCCAGTGCAATTGTGCGGAAGAAGGTAGGCCCATTTTGCTGAGTGTCAAGGAAGGCTTTTAAACTGTCACCTCACCCTCTCCTTCCTTCCTCCAGAAACATTTTAGAGGTCTTCTTCGTTGTCCTCTTGGACAATGGAGTGTGAACATTGTTCCCCCATTCACATTTTTGTTGCACAGATATTCCATAGACTAATGACTGTCTTGGAGACCTTGTCTGGTTTATGTATGTGTGCGTGCGTCAGAGTGCGTGTGTGTGTGGTGGGTTTTGACATTGTAAATTCAAGGAGCACATACAGAAATACCATATCAGTCCAAATTGTGTCTAGTAAACTGCCATGATTCAAGATGGCACCTGTCTCACTAATGTTTTTACCGCTGCTGCTGCGAGCCTCCTGTACCTAAGCAACAGTCCTTACTGATAAGAAAACCCAAAGGAAACCAGAGACAGAATCTGAGATTAGAAATGTTTTTGTAAGCGTCAACAAGCATGGTATTTGTCGTTAGATTAAAAACTATATGGTGTTGAAGTGTCAGATCCATTCCATCCGGTGGTTGGCTGCATGCTTTTAACAAATGCAGCCATCACTTGCACCTGGCAGAAAATGAAGTGAGGAGAGAATGAAATTATGATTTGCAGTGACAAAACTGAGACGAGTGTGCTACAACAAAAGCTGCAACAACTGATGAATAATGCATGGCTGCCGTGGGCTATAGATTAAGTGTGAATATTCATTAATTTGCTTGCCCTTTGGGAGGTGATACAAATTCATGCAAAGGCATGCTGGGAACTGGGTTATCCAACATTCATATGAGTAAATAAGACTAATTACGGATGGCACTGGTTATTTCTTCAAAAATATATAAGCTGCGTGCAAGCTGAAGGACAGCAGCTGATCCGTTAAGAAGTTTTAACAGGGTTTTTCCTGAAGTAGTGACCCCCTACAGTTCTTAAGTGCAAAGTCACCAGAGCAGGGAAAGCCCATTAGCATAAAGAAGGTGGGGGGAAGGCAAGAGTTTGAGTGATTAGGCTGATTGGATATAGCAGCACTAGGTTGCTCAGGTCAGGACTAATCAGCTTCAGAATAGAAGGAAGAGCCCTTATGAGTAAAAACAAAACGCTGTAGCAATGTGACTGCTGTCCAGTGTAAACAAGAGCTGGATTTCACACACACAAACAGTAACACTCTTATACAGCCCCAGGCTAGCACAGTGCACTCACTGAGTCAGCACGGAGACAGACGATCCATCAGTAAGAATAAAAACTAAATAGCTAATATGATTGTACTCTTTAGTTACACCAGCTTGGGCTTTTTATTTCAGACAGGGACAGCGTTTTGTGTTCACAAATTCTGAAAATCAGAAGAAGAGACGAATTCTGTGGAATCTGCAGGTATTCGGTCTACAACAAGACATTTAACTGAAAACACAATTTCAGCAACATTTCAAGCAGAGCTGACCAACTCCATTGTATTCAGTGAAATCACCTTTTCACTGGGATTGACAACCTGCAGACTTTCCTCCCGTTATGGCACATGGTTGCCCATCACTGACTTATTTTGACAGTATTTTGCTCATTTACAACACTAGCGCTTGGCAGTGGCTTCCCGTCAAAACTCACTGTCTCCCTTTTTCAACCGTAAAAAAAAAAACGAACGTGCAGGTTGAGTTGTTTGTTGTTTAGGGGATCATCTGCACATTTATTCACGCGTTGCATAGAGGACTCCACCGTGTGTATTGCCCCAGCAGCACGGCGCTGATAGGATGAAGAGCAGGGATTGGACAGAGATAAACGACTCATTAAGCCCAAATTGATCACAAGCTGCACACTTGTGAGGACATCTCATCATTAATATTTCAGCTTAATTATTTGTGTGCGTGTTGACTCTGAGGTCCTAATTTATACGTCACTATGTAATGTATGAATCATTATAATGAACAATATTTGAGCAGTTATTTCTTTCCCCCTGCCACCATTTTTCTTTTCCCCTCCCGCTTGCCCTCACCTCTCTCTCCTGATATCTCTCTGTGTGCACAAATAATCATGGTAAAGTCATGTAGTGGCGGCACAAATCTTATAGATTGTCAGCTATAAATCAGACTCCGCTGCTGGCTGAGGGACTTCTGCTGCACACAGACGTATTCCTCTGAGCTGTTGCCACAAAGTTTCTGAGTCAAACTTTGTTTGAGTCACTCAAAAGCATTTTTGGTTCTGAAGAACAGTTGTGAAAAATCCTGTCAGTGGAAATTGAATTTCTTATGAGTAGGAAAACATCTTCATGAAGTTTCATGTTCGTCTCGCCTGAGCTGGTTCCTGTTGTCCCCACTTTAATGCTGTATGACATGTAGTAGTGATTTGCTATCCCATAGAGGTGGAGTGTCTACCCTGCTTTGTTTACCTCCCTCCCTGATGTCCCCATCATTTGTGCTCACTCAGATAGCAACAACAGAGAGACTTTCATTTCCGCTAACCCATTGCCTTCAGTGCATTGACAATTCAGAGCAACAACACACCACAAATCATTTTGTACACTTAGATTACAGAGTCAAACAGCTAAGAAACATATAAAACCAGACAGCAGGTGAGCTCTGAATCTTTCAGACCAATACTGCAGCACGTTTAACAAGACATCTAATTTCAGAATTCTCTGGGTGAGGTTTACAGAAGAGAGCTAGATTGAGAGGTTGGGGGATTGGAGGTGAGTGCAAACCTGTGCATCAGCATGTCTTAATCCCACAGATCCATAATCTGGGATTAGTGATCTTCTCCTCACTGGATCCAGATTAGAGCATCCGCTCATGCAGCAGGATCTGCACCAACGGCTGGCACAACCTCCACAAGCCCTGTGGGAGGAGTCTGAGCCACTGTGCTGCTCCCTGATTGGAGGATGCTCCAGATAAACTATGTGGTGACAGGGGTTGCCAAGGCGATCATGCTGGCTTTGTGATGATTGGTTCTGTCAGAGCTCAGGATGGCTGGCTGTCCTCAAGCGTGCATTAGATCACTCACTGGAGAGGCACTTGTGTTAATGCATCTACATGCACACGTACACACAGTTGGCACAGATGTAAACGGAACGATTGAAAGCTTTTCACTCCACATACCAACAAATCTTACAATATACTCATTAGCGAGGCATTGATTTATGAATCTGAAAGCGGGCAGTGCAAGCTGTATGAAGCATGTGTGTTCACATCTTCATGTATGGGGTGAATTTTAATTCAATACAATCATTGTGGGGACATGTTGGCCAGCCCCCTCATCTTTAAAGCGCTGTTTGGTGGTTAAGGCTTAGCTTTAGATTTCAGGTTATAATTAGCTTTAAATTAGGTTTAGTGATGATTGTTAAGACCATGGTAAGAGGCTAGGCAATGAATTTTGTCAGCGAATGTCCTCACAGCTATAGAAAGACAAGCGCGCGTGTGTGTTGGTAGGTGGATCCTGTGTTGTCAGATATTAGTAATATACACACACAGCAGCAGCACCCCACATAGGTCAATCTCATCACCCTGCTCACTGGCACATGGTGGAACCATAATCCTAAAGGTCGGAGGTCAGCGTCATGCTGCTTGCCTGGCTGAAAGGGCAGATGGGACACACACATACACGCACAAGCACACACGCGGGTCAGCCTCATGCTGCTGGTCTGGTTTGAAGGGCGGATGGTGTCATTATGGCAGCCGGCTACAGCTTGTGGGGGCAGCCATATTGTCATTGAAAGGACACTCGCTGGGTCAGGTGTGCAGATGCACACACTGATTGTGGAGGCTTTTGTTTGGAGTGTATTTTGCTGCTTGTACATCTCTCTGAATGTCTCATAACCAAAATCACCTGAAAGTTTAAAAAAACACAAATACCATTTACATCATAAATACTATTTGAATTATTAGCAGTTTTTATGCCAATACTGATTTAGTAGGTCACGATAAACCACCAGCTTTCCACAAAAATACCAAGAGAGTTAGACTGTTGGTTTGAAGCCTGTAAGGCAGAAACTCAGCTGAACATCCATGTTCTCATTTGGAGTTAATCCACTCGAGGATTTTCATGAGATGGAGACATCTGTAAGCAGGAAAATACTGTGGAAATTGCAAAGTGATATTGATTTAAAAAAATAACATAAGTAAAGTCGGAAAACCTTTTTGTGTTTTAGTGCAGCTATTTAGGTCACGGCGCACAATTACACATGCATGCATAGAGTACATGTCAGCACTCTGTGCAGTCAGTTCCTTCAGGGTGGGTGAGTGTTTCCTTCATACTTTTCTTGCAAACACACATCAGTGTAACAACATCTCTTTGAAAACATCTTTTAAATGCTTGATTTTGTCTTGCCTTTGTTGCGGCAGAGACACAGTTTATGTTTTGTAAGCGGCTTCCATTGCATTTCCACTGCAAATGTGGTATTAAAACTACTGCAATTTTAAGGAATTTAATACATGTATAATCTGCTTTTGCCGGATTAGGCTCCCACATTAGAACAAATCAGGAAGACACAAAGGGCAGGGACTGGGGGTCTAAATATATTCCCTTTATCCGTCGCTGCATCAGCCCCGTTTTGGGGAGAAGTGCTTCTGATGATGAGCACTGGTACTTTGTTTTTACTCGAGAAGCATTAGAGTGTCTCTAAAATAGGCAGTTCTGTCATTTCACCCTGTTTTTATAAAACATTTTAGTGCCCTGATATAGTAAAAGGCCTTGCTGAGAAAAGAGATGTATCAAGGCTTGTTGAGCAGGAGATAACGTTGAAGTCAGTATAACACGTACTGTGATCATGCCTGCCATCTTGTCAGATGTATCTTTAATTACATATTCCAAAATTACACTGTGGATCTGGCAGTGTTGTGTGACTTTTCTTCTACATGGAACCTGCAATAGTCGGCACGGACTGTTTAAGATTGTAGCGCCTGTCTTTCCAGGTTTTTGTTTAGATATTTTACTATAATCATCTTGTGTGTGTGCCTGCCAGCCCACCTTCCTAAAATGTATGGATGACGGGGTGGATTCTATACTCATGAAGCCAAACACATACATTAGTGTCACCTTTGTTTTAGCTTTGGCTTTGACACTAACACCACAATGCTTTGGTCTAGTTCAGCTGTTGCTAGGGCTGAGTCAGTCCCTCCAAGTACTGGGGATGATATGGGCCTGTCCAGTGATGTATGTGAGCTCATCTTGTCTTGTCTGGAAGCAGTTTTAAACAGAAATGACTTGGGGCTAAGCGGCAATCTGAGTCAATCAGAACATCTGAATATATACATGATTCAAATAACGTTTGCTGAGATACCATGCATGGAAATAAGTCACATGAAAAGAGACTCTTCAAGAAATAAAAGCAAAAAGTAGCCAACAAATTCTGATTATATGACAGATTGATATCGACACTGCTCTCAGCAGCAGGGGCTTGAAAGGGGAGAGGACGCTAATTTGGTATTATTTCTGCTTGACTGATAAGTTTTGTACCATTTTCATTTATTTCAATTTTATAAAAACTAATACTAAAAGAGCCGTGGCAAGCATAGCAGAGTAGGGAGGGGGAGGACTGGGAGGAGCAGGGTGAATTGAGCGTGAGTCTTGTGCTACCACTGCCTCGATTCACCAAAGTTTGATGTTGTAGCTTTAGGGCACTTTTAGGTCACACAGGATAAAGCTCAGTCCTTCTCCTTACCAGGAGTACGTGTCAAAGGTATACACAACTCAGCTCTACATCTGCTACAACAACACAAATACTCTGCAAGACAGCACATGTTGACTCTAAAGACGGTCTTTATTGACACTATGGACAATCTACTGTACCCTGGTAAGCAGCTTATTCACCTAAAACAGCTACAAAGAGGATGAGGCCTGTGTAGACACTTTTCCGACAGTCTTCAACCTGACTGATCTATCCAAATGTGATGGCCTCTACGCCAACCTTGCCGGATCATATTCCTTAACAACAAACATTGTTCTAACAGTTAATTTATGCAGGATTTGTTCCTCCTACTACTGTAGGAATTAGTCCCCACTGTCCCATCCTTCTGTGGTGTCTACCACACTAGAAACCCTGTAAGCGTCTCTATACATTTTCCCAGTTGAGGTAAGGTAAGGTAACACTTTACTTATCTCCCTTGGCGGAAATTGATTTGCCACAGTGGTAGAGTAGAAATTACATTTAAAATTAAATTGAAAATATCAGAACAGAATAAATTGAGCTTTAATTACTGATCAGGTCTCGTGTGTTGCACATTCTTGTAAAACTCCCAACACTCTGAACTTTCCAGTTCCCACTGTAATATTCCACATGGATTTCCAGTTAATTTATCTACAGTTACAACAGTCCAAATGTGACATTTTAATATTCAGGCCTTAAATACCACATGATTTCATGAAAGATTTTGGATCACTTCTGGGAAATGTAAATTGCTATAGAAACATGGGTGTAATTTGTGATTTATGTTTCATATTCAAACCATGCAAAGCAAAAATTTATGGATTGGGTTTTTTCCACCACAACAAAATTATTGTTACCATTACCCACATGCGCATCTTCTACAGACCTACTTCCTTTTTCTCCATAATCCCAGCTCTGACATTTCCCCCACTGACTGCCAGTTCTTGTGAGCTATGTCCAAACGTATTTAGCATAATTTTTAAAAATCTTCATTGTCTGTTTTGTTCTAATATGTGGAAACAATGTTTAAACATGTTTAAAAATTGCTAAATAAAAGTTATTATTTCATTCATGTGCCATGCTCGTGTGTGCACGGTCTGTGGATGTGAGCACACACGCATGAACACAAGCTGGGGATGTGTGTTGTGTGCTTCGAGAGAGGTGGGCAGAGGATGACAGCCCTCAGTTAGGTCTGTCAGATCTGGGACTCTGCAGGCTGTCAGTCCCAGGATAGCAGAAAGAAAATGGAAGACACTTTATCCCTGGTCTCTTGCAGGTCAACTGTGACAGGGTTGCCCCTCAATTATTGAGTATCAGCAGCTCTTCTCTCCTCCCCTCAGCCCTTTTTCTCCTCTTTTTCTCCCATTCACTGCAGTATGTCTGTGTGCGCTCTGCAAGAAGCATGCAGAGAAGAAAAATAGAGAGGAGAGTGGGGGCAGGGTAGCAAGTGCCTACAATAGGCTGCCTGGAGATTCCATAGAGCACAATGAATTTCCAGAGGCGTTTATCCCTCGGTTTATTGTTTGAATATATCGCCTCACCTACACCAAGGATGTGTTTGCTATCAAGCAACATAACGATAGCCTGTATGTTTTACTGGCGGTGCTATGAATACTGAATGTTGCAGCTATATTCACCATATATTCACCATCAGCTATCATCCCTTTAAGTGAATCATATATCTAATGATGCTAAACTTCATGTTTTATGTATCCATGTTAACTAATAAGGTCAACTTGCAATGAAATGGCTGACAGGAATCTATGCATTTTAATACCGCTGCAGAACAATAGGCACGTGCCAAACACAATAGGGTGGATGTGGAATTAGTCAATGAGGAGGTAGTATGACCAGCTGGAGCCCTCTACCCCCTGACCCTGAGGTCACCAACCGCTACCGTTCTCTTTCATCCACCTCTCGTGGCCGACTCATGAAAATGTATAGAATAGGAAAGTTGTTTTGTCATACAGATAACCCTGACGCGTGGTGGTCTGATAGAGCACCATTATGAAATCACTTTCCTTTATTTGCAGGGGTGATTGCTCAAACGCCCCTTGACGTGCCATCCTCTGCGTGTTTGTGATGGAAAGCAAGGTGTGACCTCAAGCAGATGGACCGGCCCGTGTCTGGAAGTAGGGCAGTTTAACTGGACGCTCTGGCTTTGTCTTGACCCTGGATAAACTCAGACCACACTCCCTTAGGGTCACTTGGGTTTCAGTTTTTAAGTAAGCATTAGAAATGAGGGGGTAACTCCGATTGAGCAGACCAGTCCTACTGCAGCTACACTCCTTTTATTTCCAGAATCTGAAAAGCTGCAGGCCAAACAGAAAGGGACTCTGCTTGTCCCAGTCCCTTTCAGAGCAGTGACTCACATTTTGTGTTGGGCAACTAAAGAGCTTTCTTGTCCCCCTCTGTCCTCTTTAGTGACATAGCGAACAGACCTCACTGCCTCCAGCGCTCAGCTTGGAAGCCGAACAGTGAAACAATCCAACCTGCACAGCGACGGATCTGCCACCCTTGTCCCTCTGTGCTATAATGGCCATGTGACCCATTAGCAGGAGATGGGCCTGTCACAGAGATTGGGCCTTGAAGCTTTTGAGCACAGGAGCACACTGTCAGGCCTGGAAATGCAGTGAATTTGTTCACGGTGGAGTTAAAGAGTTGAACTTGCTCTGAGATTTCACTTAAAAGGTCCATGACAGGTGTATGATGCTGCCCAAATGTTTTATTTGTTTTTCAAGAGCATTGATCAGGTTGTTCAGGTTTGATCAGTGTAGACTTTGCTGGCTTTGTATTTGATTATACAGAAATCAGAAATATTTCACTTTCCCGGCACCACATCCCTGGGTCTGTCTTTTCAATCTAGTATCATGTCCTCAAAATTTAGCCTCTTTGTTAACCACGTATTGTCAGACAATTGAAAGAGCATTGATTTGCTCACACTCCCAAGAAGGAAACAGAGACAAGGGAAAGGTACAGATAACCAACCCAAACATCCACGGATAGCTCTGTGCCCGACTTTCCTGGTCTTATATTTCCAGGGTTAAAAATCAATAGGGCTGCTGCTGATGAAATTTTCCATGTGACTGCACGCTGAAGACTGCAAAGTAGACCTGGACCTAGCCATTTCTCTTCACCCACCCTTATTCGCTTTTGTTCCATTCTGTTTTTAAATGCAAAGGGGATTTCATTTCATTTCATTCCCCTTTTGCCATTTTTCCTCTCCTTTTTGCTCTAAATTCATCTTTTGGAAGGCCCAGGGGCTGAGTAAATGTGATCGATTTCCAGAGAGTGTGTCATCTAGGCCGCCCTTTTAGGAATGATTTTGTAACAGAGACACAAAGGCGTGTGGAGCCATCATTCAGCCTGCTCTTCCATTGTTCACTTAATTCATGCTAAGGATTCAGGTCAGGCCAGCAAGCACCCTTCACAGGTTAAAAGTCAGGACTCCACTCCCATAAACCACGGCCTAGAACAAAACCACCAGCCCAGAGGCATGATGTATTATTATCCGCTAGAAATATATTTCCACAGCTGTTTCTCTTGTATTTGTAATATGACTGTGAAACTAATGAGAACAGAATGTGTCTGAAATTATATTTGCTCAACAGGGTTTGCAGAACAGGGAGCTGATATGAGATAGGATGAGAACATCAAGCATGGTTATTAGTTGGACTGTTCACTGGAGGAGCAGATTTTAGATGATTTTGAAGCTGCACTGGGCAATTTTGTCTAACACGGTTGTCTTTTGTAAGATGAGGATAATACCAGCTTGAGTCAGCCAGAATTAACCGCAGCAGCACACCATTACCGTATGTTAGATATGGATATAACTAGTTTATTTAGCTTTTCTCTCTTTCACAAAGTATCCTCCAGTCTGGCTAAGTCTACAACAATGAGCTCCTCCCGTCTTTAAATTTCCTAAAGAAGCTATCTTCTCCCCGCCACTGAGGGAAGAATGGACACGGCAGCCGTGCAGCCAGGCTCTCCTGTGAAGGAGAATTAATCTTCTGCAAACAACCTTTTATTTTCTCTACACAACTACTTGTCAGCCTCCACTAAAAGCAATTTGTTCTTGGCCCGCTTCTTCAGGCTCATGTTGCAGGACTGAGAGAACAGTGTGGCATGTTGTTTCAAAAAGGAGAAGAGGGGGGAAAACAGTGTTTTAATCTGATTAGACCTGGCTAAAATCCCAAACCGGGGCTGTAGTGCAGTGCTTGTGGTTTCTGAACGGCTTATGCTAAGTCTGTACCATGGAAATAATCTACTCTTAAAACCCAGGAAACAAATCAACTATGGCAAGGATGTAAGTCACTGTCATTACAGAGTCATTAGGAGGAACATTTTCATACAGCATGCAGGCCAGTACTGCTGGCAGAAGGGGGCAGTATGTGTGTGTTTCTGTGTGTGTGTGTGTGTGTTTCTGTGTGTATGTGCCTCCATGATCATGTCAAGTGTTTTAAATGTACAGTAAAAGATGAATGGTTGATTATTCGTATTTGTGTGAATATCTGTATTTTACAAGGAGCCAATTTGTGTTTGCCTGCTCTTTCCGTGCGTGTGCACATCTGTCTTCGATCCATGTATCCATGTGTATGTCTATGTGTGAGCGTGTGTATGCCTGTTTCTCTGTGCTGCTGTGGGATTGCAGGACGATTTCTCGGGTGCTGAATAATGAATCAAAGCATTGGAGAGGAGCAAAGTCACACTGCACCAGCTTGTCTCTCTGCACTGCTTTAACTTCAGCTGTGCTACTGTAGATGACTGGAGCTTGAAAGAAGCCCTGTCTAATAGGGCCAAGACCCTGCTATCACCTCCGCAACCACACAGCGGTAAACCACAGAATTCTCTTTGATATGTGGCTAAACACAAGCCAGATCACAGAGTAAAATGCCATATCATCAGTGAATATTTATAAGAGAAATATTAGCATTGGTTGTATAAGTAGTATTCAAAATACCGTGCGACTGAAAATACAGGAAGACAAGAGGAAGAAGCTATTTTAGAGGATCAATGGAAAACCCTCATGAACATACGTGTCAACTCCAATCAGTACAAAGAAGAAACACTTACTAATCAATATTCTGTCAATATTGGAAACACAACAAAAGGGAGCAATAAGGCAGAGGAAGCATTGAAAAGAGGACAGAATATAAGCGTTCACTGGCACCTTGTAGGCTTGGAGCACAATGCCAGATCTTCCTAATGACACTATTACAGTGTTTTACCACAGTGTAGCATGTTGTCCCCCACAGTGTTTCATTGTTTCAATAATAGTCTCCCAACACAGTGTGGATTTCAATATCAGTTTGCTCTCATTATCTTTCTTCTCTGATACCGTTTCATTTTGCGCAGGCTAAATTAAATGTAAAAACCATAATGCAATTTTGCTGGAGGAGAACATGGCGGCTAATTGCATTAAGCTGAACTGTCGGTGGCGTCTGCAGCAGCTAGGCCCCCATCACTCTCTTGCAATTAGCACTGGCTACTCCCCTCAGCAGCAGGTGTTGTTCTGCCCGTGCCAGCACTCCAGCTGATTACCTAAGCCAAGCGCTGCTAGCTGCTCTCCATCCATCTAGGTTACCGCACCACCACAGCCCTGTGCAGATACTCTGAGAGCCGCAATTACATTACTGTAGAGCACAAGGATACAGATGGGGGGCTATATTCACCATACCGTCACTCTGGAAGCAGGGAAGCCTGCCGAGTTGCAGAAAGGGCTGCTATGATGCTGTCATGGTGCAGGTAGAGCAGCACGGTTTGCTGCAACCTTGGGCTTTGAAGGTTGTGCAGTATTGATGTGAGAAGCCATGCAGGAGAATGCAAGGCTGGGCGTTGTAGGCTCAGAGCAGTAGTAACAGCAATGAACACACACACACACACACACACACACACACACACACACACACACACACACACACAGCATGAGGTTGGCAGCATTCCAACAGACTCTGAGAGCAGTTGGGCTAACCAAATTATAAATTTACAAGGACTAAATTACATAGCTAGTGTACACACATACTGTCACATCAGAGACACAGCCACAGGCATACACACTCCATCTTTCCCTGCCTGTCTCCTTCTCCCTCACACACACACACACACACAGACAGACACACACACACACCAGGGACACAGAGACAGCCAACATCAAACAACTGAACTTGAACTTTGGACAGGTAGTGAAGGTTCTGTGCATGATATGAATAAAGAAGTACCAGACCCAACGAAGGCTCAGCTGTTTGATGCCTTTTATTCATCTCTGATTCTTCTTTCCTCCTTTTTTCCAGCATTCATGTATCTGAAGTGCAAAAGTGAAAAACAAATAGAAATCTGAAATTTAGGACTGGCACTGTGAGAGAAGTCAAGGTGCTTTAAACGGGATACAAGTGATACAGGGGTAACAAGCTTTTGTCAAGTAGATACACTTGTATCTTGTATGCAGTATATACTGTACACTTTACTTTGATTAACAGAAACCTGAATCCACACCATTCTGATATCAGAATATAATATCTGAATGTTAGTGTAACCTTCCCAAACTGACAACCCTATAAACATAAACATAACACAACTGCATTTTGGGCTGTGTTAGACCTGAACCTCATCACTTGCCATCCAGAAAGGTCATAGTGTTGTATTGACTGGTACAGTGGCTCTACTGTGCCATTGCTCTCAGCCTCCAGGATGAAAGAGACACTGCACTCTAGAAATGACATTGAATGTCATTGAAATCACCCACTCACACGCCTTCACTGCGTCTCTACATCTTAGACGTTACGTAAGTTAGAGGCATCTTCTCTTACTCAATCTATTAGATAGGGAAACAAAATGAGCAGCGTTTTTAATCGCTTTCCTTTCTCCTCATCCATAGAGCAGTGTTTTTTTATCTGAGAATGAAATGTTCCCCTAGATATCTGACTGAATCTCTCCAAGTACCAGCTAGCTCCACGGTTCAAGAATGGCCCCACCAGGCCAGCCGCCAATTACCCAGAGAACAAGAACAGGAAGGTAAACATGCAAAAGCATCCACATTAACGCATGTGCACACATGAGTACATACCTCCTTTCTTTCCCCATTTTTTCCTTCTCTGTGGCCTTAACAGTTAACACAAAGAGCCAACTGACTCCCCCAAGTCCTATGAAGTCTGCAGGCTATTTGTAAAGATCGCAGGCATTAGGTTGGATGCCAAAGAGCCACAATCAGAAGCCCTGAACTTGTCAATTCTGAATACAATACACTGACTGCAAGTCAAACATTACAGTAGCATATTCAGTAGGCGTGCATGTTGCCATTTGGTAGGCAAATCATTTTAGAAGTCTGCAGAAATTATTATCTCATTAAAGACCCCCCAAGCATCTTAAAGTATTATTTGATAAAAAAATAATTACGCCAATCTGGACACATTCAGTCTGGACTTATCCTGCTGATGTTTGTGTATTCTGATAAAAATGTTGTGGTTGTTGAAGCAGTGCAAGCTCACATTCATGGAGAGTCATGAACGTGCACTCGGCTTTTCCATGGTTAACTGCTGTTCACGCTACTTTGAGTGAAGCATCCCCTCCTCCACTGTATATCCGCCCTCAGCCAATTTATATCTTTTATGTCTATCTGTAGTCAGACCTAGTATTTCAAATGGAAAGGAAATTACTCTGGATTTCTCAGGGAAATAGTGACTCATTCTAGTAACATTTAACATTTAACTTGACCTGACCTATTGGATCTTGTATGTTTGAGGAAATGATACTTGAGAATGCACATTGAATTGAAGTGTTATTTTTTTATTTTCTTTGTTTTCTCAGTTAAATTATTATAAAATGTACATCACAGTGAGCTCAGATAATATCAGATAATTATCTCTATGACACACTTCTACAGTCTTGTTGCCATTTGCAGTGGCGTCAGAAAGTATTTAGATCCCTTCAGTTTTTGCACACAGCTCATGTGGTGTTTGCCAAATGGCATTTGAGAGCATGAGAGGAAATCTTTGCTCTGATGAGACAAAACTTGACATTTTTGGGCACATCTACAACTTAATAAAGTGTGCAGAAGGTGAAACGATCTGAATACTTTCTAATGCCACGGTGTGTCATGTTTTTCGAAAACGGCATGAATTTAATGATTACGCAGTTGTTAGAAAGCAAAGTCAGAGATTTAGTCCTCCTTTTATAGCTTGTGTTGTCTGAATGTACACACACACACACACACACACACCAACACTTAGTGGACCCTCTCCTCTTTGATAATGATTGATGATTTAACAGTGATCTTGTCTAAGATATTTGTAGACAAGTTAGCTCTAGCAAGGCTTGGTGTTTAAATCATGTGATGCTTTTGTGATGAAGTGCTATATTAATAAACTTGACTGAGAGAGGAAACACTCTCTGATAGCACAATTATTTTTGGTCTAAGCAGTCTGCATATGGGAGGACAGCCTCACTCCCTAGGTTTCCACTTACCAACAGTGAGTGACAAAGCCTATCTATTATGGCAGCTAGTATTTTATCAGCATTCATAATCGATTCCCTGCCCTGTGCGGCCTTTAAAATAATGCCTCATAATGAGGGGGGATCCTTTGATGAATGACAGAAAACTATGTCTAAGTGACACCTCCGAATCGTGAACTGTTTCTGTTTCGTTCTCAGCTTCAATTACCCCCCAAAAAACATTGATTTATAATTCCTCGAAAACATCATCTACATCAAACTCCTGCGTACACATGCCACTCAGTGACATCTCGGTGTTTAAATGTTGACATTATTCTAAATGAATGTCACAAAAATAAGCAAGGGCGTTGAAGATGCCTCAGATTGTTTCTGACAACACAATAAGACCATAAGCATTAAAACATAAGCACAGAAACTGGGGAAGCCTATAGAGGACAGAAGCATAGCACATTTTGAATGTTTTAATGTCATCAGTAATTGTTAATTATAATTATAATGATTAATGTACATTAAATATATCTATGCTACAATTCTAAACATTTAACTGTATTTGTTTTTCATTCAGCAGCTTTAATCTCAACCATAAGGCGACCTGCTATTAATTATCTGTTATAATATCATCTACAGAAAAAAATGTTCTGTGGAGTTTACAGGCAACCATTAGACTGTATGTATTCACTCTGTCTCATCTACATGTTCACACACACACACACACACACACACACACACACACCGTGGTGGTGAGATGGGATCCTCTGATTCAGCAAATCAAAGGCCTCTCCTCCTGTCCATATTATCGATGCTGCTGGAGGGCCATGGAGGATACCGGGGCACAAGGCAGGGTGGGGGTGGGAAGAGCTGGCGGATCTGTGGGGGGCAGGGCAGGCAGGGCTGGAGCTGCAGATTATTCTGAAAATTGCCAGCTGCAGTGTCTGCAATCAGGATCAAACCGGTTCCGGGTGGGGGAGGAGGAAGTCACTGTCGATTTTTGTCAAGCCAGCCTGTGCCTGTGTGTCTCTCGGCTGAGTGGGATGACATTCGTGAGTGCGACGGTAGAAATGTCCTACCACCTCATCCTCTCCTTAATAATTCATCCGCTCGCCTGGGCTCTCGGCAGGTCTGTGACCGTGCTGCTTGCCTTTTAATGGACCCCGTGATTACCAACACTGACATCTTAACATTTAAATAATACACAGACACACCGGGCCGGAGCACAATCAATAGCACATAGAAGGAGTGTAATGAAGAGGACAGCACATCCAGCAGCCATCTTGCCTACTGGAGAATATACAGAGCATGTAGATGCACATACACATCCAGCACTCTGCTCTCCACACCGCCTCCCTCATGCTATTCCCAATGATACTATGGGGTCTTCTTTTTCCTTTTTATCCCTCTTTGCCATATCCCCCCTCTTTAGCACTCCTCCTCCTTGTTTCTTCCTCTCCCTATATCTCCACTTCCCCAGCTCTCTGAGGACTGTATGGCTCCTGAGGCAGCAGAGCCTTGGGACAGACCCTGATTAAAACTGCCTGTTAATGACAGAGGCCCCAGCGATGCAGCTCACACTCTAATCCTAATCTGTATGCATCTGCAGCAGCACATATTTCCTCCCTTGCTGAGTCCTCTGACACCAGACAAACGGAAACACTGAGGCAGCCATTTTGGAGCAGCTGTGTAGAGCTTTGTGTAATGGAGGAGCTCTGCCCAGGACACCAATAGGGGACAAAGCCACTCTCCTCATCCCTCTTGGACTACATGTGTCAAATTTGTTGCTACACAAATTAGAAAGGAGGCACACGTTGTTGCAAGGTGCATGATGTGACCCTGCAGTGTTTTAAGCACAATGCCCAACCAAAGCTGCCATTTAATTTGTGCTGATACTAAATAACCCACAGGGGGAGGTTTACAAGCACAGAAGAAGCAGTCTGTTCACCTGAATGCAAAACTGATGGACTAACAGTACAAGGGGTAGGTGAGCAGTTTATTTCAGCAGCGAAGAGGGGAGTATGTCTGCATTTCTCCAGTGATGCGGGGGTGATTTCTTTCGGCAGGCCTGCAAGTGCCCCGAGGTGAGAGGGATGAGGGCTGTGGATGAGAGAGGAAGGGGGAGAATCGGGCCTGAAGAGACTTTGCAACAGCAGTGCACTGGAGCCATTAAAATATAACAAGAGATGAGTGTAACAGAGTATATTTAGCTGCAGAGAAAGAGACCGCTTCACTGTGCTGTGTGCTGCACTGGTCGTTGATATCTTTTGGTCACTGCAGGAGCTCAAAATCAAAGTGGGAAAGTGGTGAAAGATGAAAAATCGCAAAGAAGAAAACTGAGGTGGTTATCAGTTGTTGTTGCTGGTGTGTAAAAGAAGAACACCGCATCTGTACAACAACCACTCGCAGCATGATAAGAAACAATGGAGTTTTAGAATGAACAAGGGGATTGGTTCAGTGCTAGGAATTATGGATGCTGTGAAAAGATCTTCAGTGTGGGAAAGAGGAGAGAGGATTATGAATTTCAGCAAATCAGAAAAAGCATGTGGAGAAATTTCTCCATCCCTCCCTCCATTTTCAGTCTTTAATTTTCTCTCCCTCTTCTCCCTTGTTTCTATCTTGAGTTCTTTTGCTGTCTTTAATATAGTAGGTTTGACATTAGTTTTTCTATTGACATTTGCCCGAAGCTGTCCACTGCACCCATCCTTTATTCTCTAAACTGCATGAGCAGCTCTTTCTTTCTGACATTGTCATAGTGAAGGTGCATTTATGTGAGCCTCTTGATACTCATTTTAAAAATCAAAAAAACGGTTCTTGAAAATGGAGAATATCATACTGGCGTAATAAGTGACTTTGCAATCAGATCAAATAGGTAGATTTAATTTTTTCATTTTTGTTGGGGTTTTTTTGTCCTTCACCTGTTCAATCTAGCATTTTTATAACAAATGGGAGCATTTGCTCTGAAAGTGAGTAAGAGAAGATAAGTGAAATTAATATCTGCCCTTTAAGTTTGGCTGATAAACAGTTTAGCTATAGGAAACAGAGGGAAATGACATCACTAAAGCTCACCAAATTAACATGTCACTGTACATATCATAAAATCAAAGTGTGACAAATTATGAAAAAGACCTGGTGAAAAGAAAAGTCATAAATCATAAATAAATTAGACAATCAGTTAATTTATGAACTTGAAAGGAGCTAATAGGCCAATTTGCTTACCTTCGTTTAAAGTCAGGGAAGATATTATGTCAGTTAACTGCTAACTAAGCTGACATGTAAGTACTGAGCTGTAGCTGTCTTTACAAAATGGTGAACAAGTAAACTGAAATGGTAATTATTTTTTCTGATCACTGGAAAGCATTAAATTCGTCACTAACTGCATGAAAGGCAGTATTTTTTTTTCCACTGACATTTTATTGATATTTAATTGGAAGAGAAATCAACACACGACTTACAGTACGAACGTGCTGTCTTCTAGGACACGGATGTCCATCTGCATCTCAGCCTCCAGTGGCAAGCAAAATGCACGAGGACAGGGTTAATGAATGTCACATAGCAGTGATAAAGTATGTTGTAAAATCTCTACAACACGCCAGTGTGTCCATGGTTGAGGTTTAATTACTGCCGTTTCTGTTGGTGTCAGTGTGGCGCTTGTCTGGTAATTGGTCCCTACATCCCAATTAAATGTATTAATTGTTCGAATAATGTAATTAGAAGAAGGTTGAGTTTAAAGCGTCAAGTTATATACTTTATGTTGTTAAATGAAAAGTTGAAATTTGTGTTGTTACTGTGCTGACTGAAATTAAAGCAGTACTATTCTTCTGAAATACACTACGTTCAGTATGTATTCCCACCAAATAAACTGGTTAAGTAGATTTCATAAGAGAATTGAAAAGATTCAATGCACAGATTTGTAAATGGAACTGGGTTTCTTATAAATGGTGCTTTGGGGAGTGTGATGATGTACAGTAGCACATGAAGGGTGATCAAAAGCGAGGTTCAAGTTTCTTGAAAAACAAATATATAAGCGAGAGATGTAACGATGCTCCTGTGGATCACAAAGAGGAGGTCTGTGTAGCCACTGCGACTCCAGACAGTCAATGAAATGATTTAATGATCTGAACTCTGGGATGCTACAAAGGAAGTGACAATCATAGAAACAATAAAGAACAGAGCTTCCGCAATCCACGCCCTCAAGCTAAAAAAAAATGTGACTCTGTTTCAGCCCAGTTGAGCTGGAATCTTTCTCTCACATTTGGCAAATAGACGCAATAGGTGAGAAAAGGTTTCGCCATGAACCATAGGTTAATATCATGTGTGTGGAGTACGGCATGACCCACGCTAAATGGAAGACTTCTTACTCTAAGAGCTACATTATTCTGTTCACGGAAATAAAGTTAATGGTTGTTCTTGCAAATTCTCCCTTCTCATCACTGAAATGACTCGACTATTAGCACTGTGCTTCCACAGATAATACAAGGGAGTTTGGTGCACACTGGAACCACCATTTTACAACAAAGCATAAGTGGATCTCCAGTCCTCCACTTAACAGCAATAGTGGAAACATCAAACATTGAACTTGATAATTTGATGTTTAAATTGCATGAACTTCTAGGAGGCAACAGATGACAAGCCCTCATCCCTACCTCTTCACGTGTAATTTAAATCAGCGGTCGCCATTCTCTAACTCTCAATCTGCAATCAAGACTGAGGGTTGTGAAATATTTTCAGCTCAAACCTGTCCATTTGAATATGAATAATACACAAGGTGGAGTGCATTATGATAATAACCTTCAATTACACAAGATATCTGCATATCTATCTTTGCTTCTTGAATGTTGTGTAGAGGAGGATTAGACCTCTGACGACACTCGGTACATGAGAGCAGCTTGAATTCTGGATCGCCATTTCTCTCCTGCCACTTACAGCCGCTTGCTTGCTTAGTATCAACATTCAGAGCTCGCTTCAATCAATATCAATTAATTATCACGAGTACTCCAAAATGATAAATCCTTTTAATCTATCTCTTCACAAATCAATGGCTTCACTGTTACCGTGCTAACATTTCTCTCATCATCTGGTTCAATCAATTGAAAAGTCGCAGTGGACAATTTACACTGAAGACTTATGATGAAGAGGAATCAATATTATTAACAGTGTGAGTGAGGGGGAGTGTGGTATCAGTGAGGAAAAATTAGAACTAAAGTCTGTGACATCAACAGCTCTCAAACTGCACCGCGGATGAAGTCTGTGCGTGTTTCCTGTATAGCTGTAGATCACAGCTACTGTCACACTTAGACTTTTTCTCAGGTGGAGCATATGACAGGATGTTAAGTCAGAGGTTAATTTTACACAGCGGCCATGTTTTCCTGTCATAGAGTCGTTGTAGTTCACCTGAAATGGAGTCCCCACACCACGGACCCAGTGACCTGCTGCGAATGGTGTCTAACCTCCAAGGTCAGGGTGTTGAGGGTGAATGTGACAGGCGACACGTCTCCTTGACGCCATACTGCCGACCTTTGACATTAGTTTCAAAGCGTGGCTTTTAGAGTAGTCGCATAAATCTTTACAAGAGATGCTAACTCTTACTCTAACACGCAACATAATCTAACGTTAAAGCTGTTTTTTTGTTTGTTTGTTTGTTTTTTTCCAATTCAAACATAATTTTGCAGCTGTGTACATTTAAAATGGCACCAACATTACCACTGGTGGTGTAGCCTTCTTTTATTTAAGAAGGATTGAAGTGAATGTACTGAACTCACATCAAATATATTCTATTCATTTTTAAGTCCATTCACTGTTATTCTGATCACTGTAATTTCAAGTTGTGTTGTCAGCAGTACATTTGCTTATAAAAGGTCTAGACTAGAGTTTCATGAAGACACAGAACAGAGCATAAGACGGATAGATTAAATATGGCGAGGGATGTTTATCATAGTTATCTTACACCCTCCTTTAGGATCATGAGATCGAGAGCGACAGAGCTCCAACCTTGAATAAGAAAAAGGTTTTCTTTTTGCTTTTAATGTCAAGAGCACAGTTGTTTTTACATTTTCTTTGACAGAACACGTGAAGGACTCTGTGCATATTTACTTAATTTGGACAGAATAGATTGTTTACAATGGTCTTCTGACCAAATATATTTTATTGTGGAAACCTACGAAGCCAGGTTTGATTCATTATGTTTCAAAAGGATCTTGGCGTTTTCAGAATGACCCTACAATTGGCTTTTAACAGCTGCCTTGGAGTTTAACATTATGTCGGCCACAACCTTGTTCACTACACACTGTAACACCCACACACCTGTCGAGGAAGCAGTTAATTGTTAATCCAACAGCAGCGATGATGTATACTTTACTTGATGTAATGTAAATTTGTGATGAAACCTTGATATCAAAGCTGATTGATTTAGTGATGAAATGCTAGGCAAATACAGCACATAGTACTTTATGTTTACCATTGTACAAAATTCATTAAAGATGCTTTGCATTATAAAAGCTGCATATAATTTAATAGAAGCGTAAAAGAACATAGAAAAGGTATGTTTTTTTAGTTGTAGTGTAGCCTTGACAATAAAGTCACCAAGCTGTAATATCTTCTGAAAGAATTAAAGTGCAATAGAATGAACTGATTTTAATTACAACAGCTTTTATTGAAATTGGAAAAAAGCCATTTAAATGGTCAAATTGAAAATATATCTCGCATTCTACGTAATGATTGCTTGTTTTCCTCAACTTTCTGAGAAAGTAATCACACCATGTGACTCCCAAGCGCTTTCTGTCACAGGGCTACATTGATTCTTCTGACTGTCGGCCCACAGAGGACGTAGCTCACATTCACACATCTAAGACAACAGATCTCAATCAGTCATGGTAGCTGGCGTTTGTCCCTTGCTATTACAGAGCTATTGATCGGTTAACTACACAATGTGGGTCAAATTTCCCATGACAGATAGATGACACCGTAAAAATAAGAAAGAAATGATAAGAACAAAAAAAATAGAAAGTTGGAAAGTGGAGACCATGTATAGCACAATGTATTAATCATTCATTGATTCACACATCTTATCTTTATTAAATATAATGAATAATCAGTAATAACATATACAAGGATATTTTGGTTAGGCATATATTATATATATATATATATATATATATAATATTCTTCTGTTTTATACTTTTCCACCACAGACAGAAATAATAAATAGTAGTTATTCTACTACATGTGTGTAACTTCTGTAGTTACTTCTATATACAATGTTATATTGAAAACATATTGTCATCATCTCAACTATTTATTATATTAAAGAATAAATAATATTATTCATATTAGTGATCTAAATTTGGATTGCTATTTAAATTTACACATGAATGTTTTTAGTACAGTAAGCATAAAAATGCACACATCATTGAGACAAATGGACAGACACACACACACCATGAAGCTTGCAACACATTAAGAATTCAATTGTGTAATATTGCTTTGCAACTCAGCAAAAACATGTTTTATAAACTCCTGTGTGTGTGTGTGTGTGTGTGTGTGTGTGTGTGTGTGTGTGTGTGTGTGTGTGTGTGTGTGTGTGTGTGTGTGTGTGTGTGTGTGTGTGTGTGTGCTGGAATCACTGCAGGCTGTAACAGACCATGCTCTCTCGTCGTTTGGACTGCTTCTGAAAGGCTTTCAGGCTGCACAAATTTGTGGTTACTCTTCATGGTGCGCTACCTGTAAAATAAAGGTGACTGAGTATGAAGAGAATAGTGAAATCTTAGCCCTGTTATTTATGTGCTCTGTCTCTCTGACTCCCTCAGCTGTGCTATTTTCTGCTCTCCCTCTGCAGCACGGCCCTCACTCAGGCAGGCTCCTAGCTCTAATTCTGCACCACTCGCCGGCGTCCTTTATTTGACCTTGGCGCATCACAGTGCCCTCTGTCACCATGCTGCAAGCCTCACTGTGCCCCCTGTGGCTCAACAACGCATCATTACAGACACACACTCAAACACACACATCCCCAAAATCAATAGTGCATCGGGCTCCGGGTCAACACAGGGAATTAACTGAGCGTGCCCAATCACATAGAAGGGGCCTCTGGGAAAAATCATTGTGTTTGCAGCATGATGACTGGTCACACATGTAGGGAGGAGTGTATGTCTATGTGTGCTTATATCTGCTTGTGTTTCTGTAATGAGTAGAGTGCAAAGGCTAAAAGCAATTTTTCTGTGATGATCTGGTGCTGCACACGGTTGTGTTTGTGTATGTGGGTTGTTTGATCATATGTATAGTTTGCTGAGTGTGTTAGCAGTATGTAGGCTCCTAAGCCTCTTCTATAGAGGTTACACTTGTATCATCTCATCCTCCCCCTCCACCTCGCTGTGCCATTCTGCAGAACAGGGGCACTTAACACCCGTGTGTGTGTTTCTACCTACCGCATCTACAAAAACAAAACCACCTTTTTCTTGCTGTGACTCAAAACTTTGGGAAGCTGCCTGCAATGCTGCTCTCTGGTTATTTCTGTCTTTTCAAGAATTAACTCCTGCTCATACTTGTATAGTGTCACTGCCTCTGTACTGACAAATATAACAGGCAGAGTGATTATTTTTTGCATTAAGGGTGCATGTCAAGCTGCACTAATCTGTTGTAAAGCTTGTTTGGTTGCAGAAGTACTCATACCATGTGCATAGATGCTCCATGTTATGCAGAGCATCAAAATCCCTCAGATTAATATGAGAGTACATGACTCTACATTTTAACAGTGCTCATCCTAAACTTGCATTTTCATAAAAGGCTGACCAGTGAGATAGAAAAGAGTGCGTGGCATTTTGCTCTATCTCTACTGCTCCATTCCACTCATCTGTCCCCAGGGCCAGAGTCAGAGCGGTGGGATCAAAAGTAAAATCAGAGCGGAGAGCTGTATCCAATCATGTCAGTCGGAGAGGTCTCTCCCTTTACTGTAGTCTGGCAACGTCCAGGGCTGAGGGCACTGATCTCTATCAACGAGGATAAATTCAGTCAAGCCTTTAAAATGTGTGGCGGTGGACCTCAAGTGATTTAAATCATTAAAATGAGGCAGCTGCATCATGCAGTCAGAGCACGCAGTGGGGGCTTCCAGCACCCGGGTACAGAGAGAAGAGTGCCATCATCTGGCCCCTGCTGATACATCCATCCCACTGCCGGTAGCCTATGTGTGGAGAGATGCAACAGCAGATCTGTGCGTGGTTTAGTGTTACTATTTGAGTGTAAATGGGAGTACCAGTAAGGCTAGTATAGCATTGTTGGTAAATCCTGAGACATACAGTAGAGGCCCATCCTAAAGGTACAATCTGTACGCTGCCAACCTTCTCATGTCTACGTGTGTAATGGATGTATACAGCGCTGCATGACAAACAACATACTCCCGTGATCGAATTGAATTTTGAATCTTTACATACCAGGTAATCTGTGTAAAGATGCACCAGCCTGACTGTATCTTAAGGAGGAATCACAGCTTTTACCAGAGACAGACACCAATCACACATCAACCGTTCTGTTTTGGAAATAATACAGTTGTGCCTCCTGCAATCATGGTATGGACCTGAGGCAGAGAGAGAGTACCTTGTATAATTGTAGAGTTACAGGCATGTGTTTGCATTCATTCTGCTCATTGTAGAGAGGCTGTGAGGTGTTGATTTACCTTTCAGAATATGACAGATAAAGAACTGCAAAAAGTGCTTTTGAGGAGTAAAATAAACTCACTAAGTGCTTGTTCCAGATTTATCAGGCTTTAGTGCTTGTGGTCGACGCATTTGTCCTACAACTTTGAGATTCAAACTTCAACATATTTATGAAGTGTGAAGTTAATTTGTCTTTTTCTTTGCATACATATGCACATATTTTATTTATCTCACTCTTGCACAAAAACCTAGTAACGAATGTAACAATATATTGTGGTGCAGCAAACACCTTTTCAGAATCACAATCTTGGGTTTCATGAAAACTCTGCTAAACTTGTTTGTCCTCTAAAAACAAACAGGCAGAATTATCTGTGAGACATACCAGACAGCAAAAACACACAGGCGCTCCTCAGTCAATCAGTAATCACGTCCATCCCGAGCATAAACACACCTATCATATACGCCAAGCAGTGTCGATGTAAACAGTGCAGAACAATACCCTCTGCATTTCTAGCTGCAATGGCTCCTCTGATTGGCTGGATCGATTGTCTCAGGCATTTGATGTTATAGGAGGAGAGGCGAGGCATATTGATTGGAGGATAATCAGAGTCAAGCTGGCATGGTCCTCTTCAATAATTCAAAGGAAGGATTTGGGGTGAGATTCCCTTAGATCGGAGGTGTGATGTACATTTCATAGCCTGAGTGTTGGAGAGGGATAGAAGCGCCGATGTGTGTGTGAAGTGGGGATGGCAGTCATGTGGGTTTAAACACGAGGCATCTTTTAAACCAATCGCACCATAAGACACAGTGAACTAACGCTGCTTCATCTACCACAACTACAAAAACTAAAAATAAACTGGTGAAAAACTGATCAGTTGTATGCTCTGTCGTGTACACGCATGTGTCCATGCAAGTACTTCATGCACATATTTCCCTCGTAGGAGGCTTTTTGCAACATTCTGAGGGCACAATGTATAGCAAGCTGTGTTTACCTCACCCACAGGACCTTATACTGCAATCCAACCATTGATTTTTCTCTAACACCATCAGCCCTGCGTATGTGACTAAACCAGTTTTACCCAACCGTGACACTGCTGTGAAAAACAGAACAAGCATAAACATTTTACCATCTCCCTCTCTCTCTCTTCACTGTATTCATTATTTGTGGGCCTTTTGAACCTGAACTAAATTACTGTTGAATTTGTTGATACATTGGTTCACTAGAGATCAGAGAGCATGTCGTGTTGAATAAACTTTGTCTGATTACTTGACTGTGGAGTTTGGTGGTTGACTTACTGTGGTGCTTTGATTATATCACACAGTGATTCTCACACTTCTAACTTTCTGTTGATCTGTCAAAATATGTCGAATCTGTGTTTCTGTGTCTGCCACACACATTAAAAAGAGTTTCGAAACACAAGTGTAAATGGATTAAATGTAAATTAAAATGTCATCAGTGTATTTTCATACAATTCAAAACAGTGTGTGTTGTGCACTGTACATCATCACAGTGCACTTAGATGCTATTATGCTATTACGCTGCACAAAGCTACACACAAAGAGAGTTCCAATTTAAAACAATAAAAATACAATATTTAAAATTCAAGCACAAGGTGCTTTTTTGTGGCAAGGGCCTGCAGAGGCTTTATACAACCACGACCTGCACTGTGAATCTATATGGCGCTAGTCATACGCATCTGGAATTAGACTGCAGCACTCAATCTGCAGCCTGATAAAAGGTCACACAGGGGGCTTCCTCCAAAATTTCGCCTAATCACACAATTACCATCTACCATGACAACTCAGATGTGTCAGAGGGCTGTCTGGGGAGGAACACTGCGGTTAGAGGGGATGCTGACTGCAGATGTGGGATCTAGATAGAGGAGCCGCCACCATCACCACCTTAAACATCCTCATCATCATCTTGGTCATGTTGATCTCTCTTTCTCTATTTCTATCCTCCTTGCTAGCTCAGAATGAAGCACACAGATTGGTGAATTGCTGCATCAGGTGATCTGTCAGTGTCTCTATGCTGCACCACACCCCATACACTGAAGATGCTCCCTTAAGTGTATCGAGCTTATGCACTAATATGTTTACATCTATCCATTTCTGTTCAGAGCCCACTACTGTAAAACACTAGCATGCTTGTCTTTTCTCACTTTTGACAAGTACTTGTCTTCATTTTTTGATCTATACAGGATTCTTGTCACATCTCGTCCTTCTACTGTTGCCTTTGTGTTCTTTAGCCTCTAACATCAGCCTTAGTCTATTCGCCGTATGAGGAGGAGAGGTGAGCATGTAGACAAACGTCCTCTCCCGTGCTCTCTGTCACCTCATACCTGGAATCACATCTCCACACACACGCTAATTATTCCATTTGATGAGAAACACAGCTCCTTCACTGCTGCTACTCTGGTAGATGCAGGTCTTCTCTCCCACTCATCATTACTGCAGGAGATACCTGGCTAATTATAGTCCCATGCCGCTGTAATAGAGACAGACCTGGGTACCTGGAAGGAGCAGATGTTGGTAGAAAAGGATATAGAAGTGAGGGGATTAACCAAGGAAAAAGGCTGTTTAGCAGACTGTGTAAAAGACATCGGCTCTAAACCAGAATAGAATCTGATGAAGAAAGTATTTTTTATTGTCATTCTTAGCTTTCAAAACATTGCAGTGTTTTTTCTCCATTTCTTGAGTTTTTCTGTCCAAAAATGTAGAAAATTAGTTCCATCTTTGTAATCTCCAAACACATCATGTAAGCTAAAATATCTAAAGTAGCATCAAGGGTAGAACTCATTTTTGGATGGAAGAGGTGACACCTTTCTAAGTTTTAGCATTCCTCTATTCCAGCCTACACAGTGCAAAGCTTCCCTGTTTAATGTAGCTTAACCTTGATCAGAAAACTGTAGGTGAGCTGTACAGCAAGCTCAGCACACTCAATGTACTGTGTGTGCCTGTTTGATTGAGTGCGTGTGTACATCCTCTCTGACCCAGCATGTCCTCTTTCCATCATTTCCACTTTTTTTCTCTTTTTTTTTCTCTCTCCCATCATCGTAATGGTTCTCTGTGCCGCCTCTCTCGGTTTATGCAGCATCATTCACAAACATCATCCAGTCCTCCTCCTCATCCTTCCCCTCACTCACGCTCCTGTCCTCTCATTCTTTTGAAGTCCTCAATTCACGTATAGTCTGCTGAAGAGCTCCTATATGTCAGCCAACCAGCCGGAGAGACAAAGGCAGGCCTGAGTTAATTACCTATCATTTAGAGCAGATGGCTGCAGATGATATGTAAATGAATGTGCGTGCATGTGAATGCACATGAAAACGTGTGTGTATCTGTGTTTTTCCTATACATGTATGCTTGTGTGAATAAGGCTGAATGTGTGTGTGTGTGTGTGTGTTTGCATAATATAACAATATTCACACTCACACACAGGGAGGCATAAAGATTGTTCCAAAGGTGTTTGCAGTTTAAATAGTGATATAGTGAGATAGTTTTATTCCACCCATATGAAGTATTGATGGTTAAGACCATAATTATAGGTTGCAGTTTTTCTGCAATTACTTGCAGCCTTCAAATTCATTTAAATGTATGTAAAACAATGTGTTCTTCATCTTATAATTAGTACTCTGTTTTACAGTTGCTTTAAATTATTTGAAGGCCTTAGTTTGTGTTCTAACTATTTTGCATACAACAGGGGAAACATTTCTTACCAAGTATGCACTCTAGATTCTTTCACTCTGAGCCAGCAGAGCACAGAGTTGAATCTAGTCCATAGCAAGTCAATTGAGACATTTTTAGTCTGTTGTTGTTTGACGGCTTCTCAAGAGTATCTCCTCAAAGCCTTTAGTTTTTTGTTTGTTTTTTTTTTGCTTTGCTTTGCTTTTTGTTTTGTTTTTTTGAGAAGCAAGCTCACTTAACACCAAACATAAGCTGCTGTGTTCTGTTTCTTAGCATGAACCAAGAGGCACGGTAAATCAATGATGCAATGAATCAGAGATATATGTTACAGTGCACTCCATGACACAGGAAGAAATGTAACCACAGAGGGAATGCATGAGAGAGGGAGGGTGAGAGTGGTGGTGGTGGTGGTGGTGGTGGGTGAACAGCAGATCAATAGTACTGCTAGAAAGACCTGTCCGTTTTTGACTTCACACTGTAAATTAAGCCTTCTATCTGCCAACATTTTCTCAGCAGCAGTGAGAGTGTGTGAATTACAGTGTATATGCAAGCTATATAGCCTTTTGTGCATTGTACTGTAGCTGCTGTAATGTGTGTGAAATAATATGTGTATGTTTATTCTCCACCAACACACCCAGCGGGAGTCTGTGAATGTAGTCAGCATGTGTGACTGTAAATTTGCAATGCCACAGATGGAGACCCACTAATTTTCTCATTATGGTGATTTAATATGAGAGAATGCTGCAATAATCAGATGTAACTAATACACAGCATCACCATTCAGTGTGGTTCAGTTTGTCATTCAATTTGAGCTTGATTTCTATTCAGATTCCTTCAGTCTCTCCTACGTTTCACTTATTTTATTCAGTCCTAAATGGCAAAATACATTTTCTTTTTTTTCTTTTTTTTTTTTTTTTGCCCAGATGTGTTTCTAATGCTCAGGCGTGACACAATCAGTGAAGAAGCAGCAAATGCAGTCAATTTAGATTATGGTTAGTCTCCTGTTGACTCCCTGGTGAGCAGAATCCTTTCACAGCTGTGAGTAGTTAACACTGCTTCAGGCCTTGATGGTAAAAATAGGGATTGGATTCATACGTGTATAAATTCAGTTACTTTTTCAGTAAGACTTCAGTGAATGAATCACGTTACTACATGCTATAATATTAAATTAAATTAAATGTAGAAATATATAAAAGAAAATATTACATTAGGAATAGCGCATGTATAGTTAATGCATGTTAGGTCATTTTGTAACATGTGATTATTCTAAGAAAAACCTTTAATTAGACAAATTCAGAGGCATTAAATCTGTAATGTTTCTGCTCAGGAATCAAATGTGTGTGTGTATGCTAGAAAATGGAACCGACCATCTCTGAGCTTTATGTTGTGACAGCGAGGCCCTCTACTGGCAACAGGGGCCTCTGCATCAGCAGCATGTTAAAATAGTACATGATAAACATGAGCAGGGTCTCCTCTGTTCTCCTAAGTGGGATTCTGTTTTAGTTAGGGTCCCTTGATTAAGCCTCAGACGATGTACTAGTTCAGATTGGAGAGTGATGAAAATTATTTTCATCAATTTTACATTTTGGAGATATTCTCACTGTGGTCATCCACATTTGGCAAATGAATTCAGAGGAAACACTGGGAAACACCCAGGACACTCCTGTAATTGGCAGCTTCGTGTCTCTTTCAGTTTTAATATATCTGATGCAGAATAAAATGTCCTGCAACCTCATTAAGGCAATAATAGCAGCACAAAATGAGACAAAAGGAGACTGTGATTAAGCTTTGGCTCTAACTTAACGTGTTAGCCAGCAAGCTACTATTTACTCGGTTTGCTGTTACATTCGAGAGTGGCTGCTTAACACATTTTCACAGATATTTTCTATTTCTCTCGCACAAACGCACAGTATCTGTATCATCCTCCTGCAGACCAAAGTGTATGCACCTTTGATCTGTCTTGCTCCTGGTCTATACATCTCCTGCAGCAGAAAACCATTACATGCACTTTGTGTCCAGATACACTTGTCATGCAATGGCAAGCTCAGATCCCAAGGAATCAAAGGTGTGGGTGATGCCTCCAGAACCCGTATTAATATGTATGAGAGAAGGAGCTGCCCTATGATGTAATTGCAGTAGTGGGAAAGGACAGTGCCTTTACCGAACCTGAGCACAATATCAAAGCCCAGATGTACACACATCACTTAGGGTTATTCATGGTAATTGCCATGCATTTCGAAGACAGGGGATACCTCTGCTGATTGAAGTGTGTACAGAGATGAAAATCTGCTTTTAATTGTGTTACTGCCAGGTTTTTCGTGCTCTCATGGGTCTGAGTCTCACATTACAATGGTGCATTCTCATGTTCTGTCCTTGGACACACATTACAGTGAACCTTTCATCCAGGGAGTGAGGCTGTTTACAAGCCTCCCACCAATCTACAGTACCTGGTCTCACTGTCAAGGCTCTGCTGATGCTTAATATAAGGGACCTGTCGTTTTATTAATATTCCAGTTTAGCCCCAGAGGTTCTACTGTATATCAGAAGAAAGCATCTAAATGTTTAGTGAGAGAATATACTGTAGCTCTCCTGCCTTATTATAAAATCCATAATATGCATAGTAAGTGAAATCCAGCATGTTTAGCTTTATAGTGAGTGATTCATCCTTTGGTGACTTTACACACTTTCAGTTATTCTCTCTGTATTGTTTGGATTATGTGAATCCCTCGCTGCTGCAGCAGATTGATAGAACCAGGACAGAGAACAGCTCCTATCGCAGCTGTGACTGCTATCAGACCCAGTTCTGTCATCACATATGACTCATATGATTTTGCTTTGAAAAACAAAAATGTGTATTACGGTATTTACCATGGAATGAAAGCTGTCCTTCAGGTACTTGGATTCAGGTTTCGTTCTGTCTCAAAAACCAGCTGAGCTGTCAATCAGTCAGAAAATCTCAAAAGGCCAAGTCTTGATTTGAAAACAACCCAAAATTCAAGAACTTTTTTCTATAGCTCTTTCGTGAATATAATTGTGAACCAAATCAGTTTCGAAGAGCAGTAGTAAGAGGACTAAAGACTCCATGGCCATGCTAGCAGCTCTGTGATGTTGTACTTATTACAGCAGTGCTTTAAACTCAATTTTAATGTCAGCACATTATTATCATGCACACAGTGATACTAACCTATTCATGTTTAGCATGTAGAGTTTACTTTGTTCACCGTATTCACTGTTAAAGTTAAAGTTAACGTTTGCTGATGGGACGCAAAGACACTTGGTCATTAGGTATTTAATTACAAACCAAAGTGTTTTGCAGATGAATTATTCTGAATCATCCCATGTGGAATTTGGTAGTGTTTATTATTTTAGCGGCAATCCATCCAGCAGTTACCAATATACTGTATTTCACAGAATAAATTCAAATGTTGACCTGCAGGTGGGTTGAGAGGTAAAGTGAACAAAAATCCTTTCCTGTAGTTGTTGAGATATGGATATCAGTCTGGATTAAAATGCTGAAAACACTGCCAACTACACAGCAGCTAGTATGGCTAACATGTCCCCCACAAACGCTTAAAGTGCCAGATGGCTTTAAGATAAGAGGTTTCTAAGAGGGAATAGGTTGCCAGTTATGTGGGAATCCCCCTGAATAAGCAGCAGCATAGTTGGACACTTCCTGTACTGTAGAAACTAAGAAGATTTCCGTGAGCGTCTGTCAGTGCTAATAACCACAGCGGTCTTGCAAAAAACTCCCCCAGGGCTGTTTGACCGTGCAAGCAATGGAAAGGGGGGTGATGTTCCGAGTGGTGGGGGTCGGGAGGGTTTTAGCTGATGCCTCTCAGACTGTCTCAACTCATTTAGCTCTCCAGAGCACAGCCAATCCATCTCTCTCATGTAGAAATAAGGTTCATCATAACCCTGCTGTGTTGGGAGATGACTGGAGATGGTGAGCGCACAGAGGCGAGGAATGGGTAAGATGTGCAAGAGGACAATGAGGTTCAAAGAGAAAACTACAGACAGACTCGCAGGCTTTGCTTCGGGGGCCTCAGGCCTTCTGGGCATGCCCCATTGCTGACATCAGCAGAAACAGTCACAACCTTAACAGAGAATCGTGAACCACAAAAGGTGGGCGAGAGGAAGAAAATAAGGGATATGCAGGGAGGAGAGAAGATGGAGGGGGAGGGGATAAGGATGGTGGTACAACACTTGTAATCGGATCATTGGCTACAGTGGGTTGAGTCGATGTGATCAATGGAAACTGCACATGCAGCAGAGAGCCTTTAATGGCCCTTAATCTCCATCAGGCCTGAAGAGGAGGGTGCAAGAGGAAGTCACAGGAGCAAAGGCAGCCTGCATCACATTACAAACCCACCCTACATAAATACAGTAATGCCTGCACACATATACAGCTGAGTATAGAGTCCAAACTGGTGACTCCCAGGACTCCAGGCCTCAGCAGCCAGCATTTCATATTTCATTCCTTGACACCTTTTCATTTCATTTCAAATGCATTACATTTCAGAGCTTTCCATTCTGAGCTACCCCCTGCGATGCAAAACCTTGGCTCGAACACGTTGTCCCAGCACAGGACACATTCCAACCTTTGAATTTAATAAGCAGCCCGGCCACAGTTAGGGTGTCTCCAGTCATCATCTCCGTGGTATAAAAGAGGTTGCTGTGCCATTATGAGGTATAGATGTGGTAGCCCAGCTCTCAGTGCAGTGTTTCCTCTCATTCCTTCAGTTCATATATTTTACTCATCTGCTCCATAGATTAAAGATTCATATTTATGAAGGATGGTACTGGGTGTAGCCAAGTGTCCTAAAATGGCAGTGCAGAATAATAAACATACAGATAGAAATTAGTGAATAAAACCTGCAGCTGCAGCCCTCTCAATATCCTTGTACTGTACCTCACTCTGATGTGCTTTTTTTACTTTCGTTCTCTCTCTTCGTTCTTTTGCACTTTCTTCCTTCTCGCTGCTCTCACTTATCCATGAATTAAAGAGTGGACTGACAATAACCTGAACCTCAGGGCAGAAGGAGTACGGTGCATGTAAAATGAATAATGATGGCCTAGATATGCTTAGATGATCTTAGATAAGAGCCTTTGGAATCTGCATTAAGTATGGTTTCTTTTGTTTGCCCTCTCTAGTGTCTTTTCTCTGATATTTTTTCTCCATTAGCCACATGCACTCATATGCCAGTGGATTGTAAAGTGTCCTTTTTATTCCATGTTTTAGCACGTACATTTTAGACCGTAGATCAGCAGGAATTGTAGTATTTTAACTGCAGTCAGACACACAGACACTGCTCTTTACACTAAAACCCATTCACAGACCCACTTGTATTACTAATAAACAGGGGAAATAATGTCTTATCTAAGGAGCTGCATCAATGTTGATTTGATAGTGTTCCTTGTTGCCAGGAAACATTTGAACAGATTAATGACCCTGGGTTTTGAATTATATATGCAGTTTTGAATGCTGCATATATACATTTCATAAACATTTAATTTGTCCAACAAATACAGGGTTGTGAGGAGTGCTTTTGTAGGTTGCTGACTAACACACTGCATTAGTTTTTCCCTCTGCTGGAATAACTTCATAAATCAATTGGATATAACAGAGTTGGGAAAGGAATAGTTGCTGTGTCTTTATAGTATCAGATCAAACTGTAATAATTGTTTCCCTTAACCACTTTCAGAAGAACTTTTACCTATGCTTGCCATTGGGTAATGCAGATATTAATCAACCATCTATTAGCTGAGTGCTTTTTCACTGTATGTACAAAACTTTATTTTCATTAGTAATGTTCAGTTGTTAGAGTCATACATTTTTAGTGTAGTGAAGCTACTTTTTATTGTTAATGAGAGACAAGCTTGTTGCAGTTAAAGAAAATTAGTTAGGATTTGACCTTCTCTTAAAGGAGCATTCCACAGATTTAACACAGAGGTTCACTTTACTTGCATAGTGACAATAAAAATAAACTATATACAGGACAAAACAATATGTCCATTGGCTCTGGGTGAGCTTTCCAAGGTGCAGGATTTGAAAGAAGTGGGCATCTAGTGGAATCAGTAGAAATATAATAAAGATGCAATTCAGTTGCACAATGGGAAGGACAGGATATGGTGTTTTTGGAGTTTGGAGCCTCTAATACTTTGACCTTGACTGTTCCCTTGAATGTATATGAGTGTGATATTATATGGCCGGAGTGCCTCTTCAATTTAAAATTAGTTTGCCATCTGCTATTTGTTACTTTCCAGCTAAATTTCCATTTGTTTGTAGTATGTTGAAGCGTAAATGTCAAGCTGAGGACTATAGTGAAATGTTTGGGGGGTTTTTTTGTGCTTTTAGGGAATGAGCTGTACATTTATTTGACCAAATTTGACAAAAAACAAAGGAAAATGTTAAGTTAGGTTTTGAAGGTTTAAGTCTGCATTCGTTCCGTAGATGGCGCCTCCCTGTGGGCAATAAAAAGAATAACAGCTTTCATAGCACAATGGGCTGCAAAGTGACTTCTTTTTGAAGTTTTATTCTGTAAATACATAAAATAATCAAATCATAACAATACACGTTCAAATAACTATTTGCCCTGTTAAGATAATACAAAAAGATGAGAAGATTAGATTGTAAATCTGTGTTCTCCCTCATTTTGTGCAATGCAAGTCCTCTCAGATTAGATCAACATCAGGTTCAGCCATTATGAATGTTCTTATTCATCGTTCAAATCTTGGTTATTACTTGTTATCACGCCCTTAATGATAACAAATTGTTATGCTTCAGAAAGGTCAAACCTACATACATACATATTAGAGGGTTGAGGTGAACGAGTGGGATGACAAAGCACTGCTGCTACAGCTGCTTCTTCCTGTTTCAAAGTAATTCAGTGTTGTTACTTTAGTAAGCACTTAGTTTAACCCAAACCACAATCTTTCCTTCATTATTGTGTCTAAACCTAATAAAGTAGCTTTTATATGTAAATGATTTACACTCAACATTTGTTATTGTAACAGGAGATGGAGCAGGGCCCAGGTAACCTACATCTATGTCAAACTGGTATTTAATGGGGTGAAAACATTCGAAGAGGGTGCCATAGCATTGTGTTCAGCAAAGTTCACAGCCTCTACTTTCAGTTCACAGATAATGATATAACCATGGCAACAGAGACACCTTGGTAAAGGGCAGAAAGAAAACTTTTTCAAATGAAAAATAAATCTGCTGATTACTTTACTCGACTTGCTGAACACCTTGAAACTTTGAGGGCAGAAGTTGAAGCTTGGACACGTGACACTTCTGTCACAGGTATTATTGTTTACATACTCATATTTCTGTTGTTTTGTTCACCTTTCAACGGCAGCATCAAACATTTCTGATGAGAAAAGCACAAATATGTAATCAGAATAATTTCATGTCCCTCTGATCAACCGAGTGACACTTGAGGCAGTCATCAATAGGACTAATGTTCTGTGAGTTCATTGTGCGACGTGCCATGGCCCAGAGGGTGAAAACCTTCAAAACATCGAGGAAGTGCCAAGCCTGAGACTTGCCCTAACCTTGCCTTGAGCCATGTGTTGATAAGTCTTCAGTGTGACTGAAACTTCAAAGGCATTTCAGCTCACTAAGCAGAGGATGCTAGTTCTCTCTTATCTTCACTCAACCGAGAAGGACATTCTGATGGTTTGAAAAAAATGAAACGTTTGCATGGCCACTGTGGATTGGGTGGCAGAAAAACTGACTGGCTAAAGACATTAACCAGTTAGTTTGATCGTGAAATCATAAAAACAGCCTGACAAGCCATTGAAACTGAATGAGGGGAAGGAGGTTGGCTCGCAGTGCATATTTTTCATGAAACAGTAAAAAGACGTGAGATTAAATGTTATCATACGACTTTTTCATGGCTTTAAGAAGCATGCTGAAAATCAACATCACATCAGAGGTCTCTAATTAATTCACTGTTTTGCATTTTTAAGAATTTCTACATCTCAGCACCATCACGCACAACCACTAATTGTGAGGCGACTAAATTGCAAGTTCCCTACTTAGACTAGTTTTGTCTGTTGTGATGGCAAACACACGGAGGCAGGAAGAGTGTGGTCTTTTCAAAGGCTGCCTGCGAAAACCTGATGGATGCACAAATTAACCCACAGAGGAGATAAGTTGCAATCCACTGCCTCCAATGTTATAATTATAGGTCTTTCTTCCTCCTTGACAAACATAAAGGGGGAATGTTCTCACTCTGCGCTCACATCCTCTTTCTCCTTCTATTCTCTCCCTCTCGTCGCACAGCTTGGCGGGCTGGCATTAATTGCTCCAGAAAGCTGTGGAAACACAACAAGTGCTTCTCATCCCGGTATAATTGTGTCTCTTGGAGTCAGACGGCTTGAAAAGAAAGATGGCTTAGCAGCTCAAGCACGTTGTGATGGCGCACTCTGGTGGTCAGACAGTGAAACAAGTTATTTATATTAGGGAGAAATACATTAACACATCAAAATGATGTCATCTATTTTTCATATGATAAAATATATGATTTCAATGTAACTGCATGAAATCACTTGTGATTTTATTGTGATTTTACAACAGCATTTTAGGAGTACTGAGAAATGGCATTCATGCATGTACAGTAGGTATATACACTGCCCGTCCAAAAAAAAAGTCACCACCTGGATTTAACTAAGCAAATATATAAAAGCCTCCCATTGGATAATTACTGCATGGATGATTATGTTGGCAACAAGTTATTTAACAGATGCAGTGAGTAGCTTCTCATTTTTTAAAAAACCATGTCTGAAGACGCATCCTGAGGTCGTGTAAAAGATGTTAATCTGTTTCAGAAGTGTCAAATTATTGTCATGAATCAAGCAAAGAAAACATCTAAGGAGATTGAGGAAACTACTAAAACTGGGTTAAGAACTGTCCAGAGAAAAAAGGCCATGAGGTCTGTTGAGTCCAGATTTTCCCTGTTCCAGAGTGATGGGTGAATCAGGGTAAGAACAGAGGCAGGTGAAGTGATGTACCCATCATGCCTAGTGCCTGCTGTACAAGCCTGTGGGGGCAGTGCTATGATCTGGGGTTGCCGCACTTGGTCAGGTCTAGGTTCAGCAACATTATGTGTCCAAAGAATGAGGTCAGCTGACGACCTGAATATAGTGAATGACCAGGTTATTCCATCAGTGGATTTTTCCTTCCTTGATTAAACGGGCATACTCCAAGATAACAATGTCAGGATTCATTCATCGGGCTCAAGTTGTAAAAGAGTGGTTCATAAAGCTTTACATCATCATTTTCACGTGTTAATGATGAAGTTGACTGTTGACCACATACAAATTGTAAAACAACCAACAATTTAAACATGTATTTGTGATTATCTTCTGAAAATGTTAGTTTTTTTTCTTCTATATGTATAGCACAATTAAGCATGTATATCTTCTTATCACATACTGTAAAAAAAGAATTTGTTATATTGAATTATGAACTGAAACCGTGTCCTTAGTTTAAATATAGCATAGGCCTGCCACACTGGCCACTGTGTATTATTTTTGAAGTTTTATGGTCATTTTCCTTCTTTTCTCTTTTTGGTTGTTTTCAAGAATTTGTTGTCATTTTGTGACTAATTTGGTCAACATGTGCTTTGGTCAACTCTTTTTGGACACATTTTGTCTGTTTATGTTTATTTTGTGTCATTGTGTGTTTTTTGCTATGTGTCTCCTTTGGGATTTGTTCATCAAATCATTTTGCACCTCTATAGAATTATCAATATTCACACATTTCTAGTATCTCTAAGTAATTTTTAATTTTTAATTAAGTTTTTTTTTTTTTTTTTTTTGTGATCATATTGAGCCATGAGTGTTTCATGCAACAGCCTAAGGTTAATGGCTAGATTCACTTCATATACTGTATGATGCTGCCCAGAGATGGGAAATGGAAAACATTTATAGCAGCCAGGTGATTAATGTCACAATGTCACTAATGCCTGGCTGCTTCTCAGTTCATTTCTAATCAGTACTTGCAGTAAGAAATGGTGCAGTAACCATGCTCAACAGATAAATCACTCTCGTGTTTTTAGAGCACCCTCGTGTCATTATGATGGCATAGCTGAAACTGAGGTTCATCAGACCAGATAAACTTACTGACTCACTTAGGTAAAGGTATCGAAGTACTTTGATTGATTATCAGAATTGAATGTTCTGATTATGCAGAATGCACACGTGATTCATATATTATGTAGTCAGCATTTGTATTAACTGTACTTTGTACAGATATTAGTTTGGTCCAGTTGAGCACTTCCAAGGGGACACAGAAATGGTTAATGATACACAAATCTGTTTTTGATTTTTGGACACATTTCTTGTGCTGCAGGACAAGACTGTGTTTTTTTAAATATGACAAGGTGTGTAACACTGCAATCTGAAGCACAGATAGAATTCATACATTAAAAATAGGAGGAAAAACACAGACAACATTTGCGCTAAACATGGTTAATTTTTATTTAGCTAGTGAGTTACCTAGAGGAGAAAACTGTCACATCCTTGCAGTTGATGTCTCGCTGTTTTGGGGGAATCCCAGTCAAGCTAAGCAGAAGGGGTGATGTGGGGGGTTCTCCCAAAAGTGCTAAGAGTTGCTGAGGACAGAGTTTGACTGAGCCTGAGGTACGTTAGAGTACATCAACATCAGAGCAAAAATACCCACAGGATCCAAGTAGGTCACTGCCAGTTCTAACAGAGCAGCAGGTTTCTCCTCAGACAAATGCACTTCAGAATGACAGAACCACAAGAGAGAGAAAATCACACATGTGCACTAGCTGGCTCTCACCAACCTCCTGCATAACTGTAATCTTTTGGTACACACAAATGGATGCAGAGAGGGAGGGAACAGGTAGAGGGAGGATACATCCTATGATTGGCATGATTGTGGCTGTTTCCCAATTATTTTGTCCTACCTGTCAATCATCCGCAGCCTCTGTCTGAGGAGGGTCAGATGGCTGAATACAGATTCAAGTAAAAGATCAATTTACACATATCATCTTTAATTCTCTTCAGGAGCTGATGAAGCTCACCAATTTCCCAAACATTTGAGGCATTAAAAAATTACAAATAAGCCCAGTGAAATATTCTGACTACTGCGTCAGTCAGTTAGTTGCTCACAAACAAAATCAAAAAAGGAACACGGTTAGAGAGTTAAGGGTATTGGTAGAGGCTGCTTAGAAGGACTCAAAGTGCTTTAGAGACAGAGTTTTTAAAAGTGGTTTACGTTGTTTCTCTTGTGAGTCGGGAACACGGATTTTGATGCACCAGTCAACAGATACAGATGAGGCTATTGTCATGTTCAAGTGTTCAGATACATTGTCATCTTCCGCGAAAGATTGTGAGAGCCTTTCCTCCTTGTGGTTAGGCAAGTTTTATTTAAGGTCCTACATCATTAGTGTTGCAGTTCTAGCAGAGCGCTTGCTTGAAGGCTACTGTTTATTTCTATTACGTTCCTGAAAAGAGAAAAAAAAACAAGAGATAATCAGTGGATGGTTTTGGGTCTCTGTTGAGAGTAGAAGTTAAGACAAAGAACAAGAGAGTACACTCTGTTAAAGAAAAGAAAAAAGAAAAACTAAATTTGTTTTACTGGGCCTTAGGTAAGTATTAATTAAAATGCTTGGCTTTCTTTACACTAGAGGCATGAGACCACAGCCACAGATTGTTGTAATAGGCCTCACTTGGTCATTTATAGGCACAAGACTGGCACCACACATACTCAAAAAGCTGGGTAATTGCAATACATCTCAAATATTCTAGGCTGTGTCATGAATTACAAAAAAGTGGAATGCAGTAAAACTCTAAGCAATGATAAGATGGTGCAAGTAAAAAGAAGCGCACAAACAACCCAGGGATCTGATTTTCAGGCTCACTTAAAATCATATGTTCAATTGGAACAATGTCTTTGTAAGAGAGTGGATGTCCATGTCAGTCAACTAGAAAAAGTCCAGTGAGACCCACCAGTGTAACTCTATCCCAGTACCTGTAATACTCTGACTGATTTCAAGGTAATAAAACCTAATTGCATAATTGCCCCAATTAACTTCATCTTCTATAATGTGATACAACATTAAACATCACAGCAAATTAGTCGAATGTGCCACAAGCTTCTGTATTAAAATCTACAACAAATAAAGAAAGGAGAACCCCTATGTATTAATTACTAGATTAGTCATACTAATAAAGTCTGCCTGCAACAACATTTGGATGCAGTTATCTTAAGTAAAGCACTTAGAGATGGTGTTACAGTGCAGGTAGCTGTGCTGGTTTGACACCTCTCAAAGTTGGGGAAGGACAGGCCAAACAATAGAGAACAATTAACCTTGTCAGGCTAAGGAGGGAGAGGCCTCTGCCCGGCCGATGCTGTCATGTAGGAGGTCATGGCTACAAGAGCAGCACCGTGCAACGTCTGCACAGGATGAAACAGGCTTTCAACTGACAGGTTGTTTTCAGAAGCCTGAAAACAGTGACTTGAAATATTTATGAGAAAGTAATCCAGCGCATATTAACAAGGTCAGCAGTGAGGAGTCAATATAGCATCACTGGAGCACCGGCAATGCTGGAACAGGAGAAAGGGGGGAGTGATGGGAGTTCTCTAAATGCAATTAGATTAGCATACTGTTGAATCTAAGAATGGATGCAGCGAAAAGCTACCAATGATAACATGGTATTCACTCCATGGCTGCTATTTTTCCACAGCAGCAGCATCCCACTGAGTTTTTTACTACTTAGACTAACATTTATGGAACACCACTGTTATTACCACTGCAACATACGTATCTTAGTTTCCCCCGTAGGGTGCAGGCTTACACAGTGTGTGTGCTTTTTAGAAATATGGGCACAGACAATGTAATCATGCTTTTTATCTTGAGGTTTGCGGGGATACATTTTTTAAATAAACCCATCAAAACATCTTAGGCAAACTGTGCCAACTTTCAGGCAAGTTACAGCCAGTTTGCAGGCCAAGGGCTTACATTAAAAACTAATAAAGCATGAGGAGCCTGTGGAGAGCAGAGAGGCTTGGCATTCAAAGGGAGATCAGAGCCTACATCTGCCTTTGTCTGAGTGAAGGAATGCCAGGAATGTGGGCTATTTCAGGAAACCTCCATGCATCTAACTCCACACTGGGCAGATCAACACAGACTCGACGGCAGAAGATGGCTGATGAGGAACCAGGGTTTCCTGAACCTGCTTATGAGTAATGGCGGCATGTCAATCTGCTGACAGGCCTCTGGGAACTTCACGTCAGACTGTTCAATCAGCAACACGAAGTTAAAACCTCTGTCTCAGAGCAGGTGGAACAAGATCAGCTGATTACAATCTGGCTACAGCCGGAAGCAGATACCCAGTGAAAGTTAGCCTCCATTTGAATTAAAGGGTAACTAAACTACACTTTGACATGTATACCTTAAGCTATTTAAAGAAGACAGGGCTCTTTAAACGTGTGTTTGGCTCACCTTCCTCAGAGCCTCCTCCTCTTCCTGACGTTTCTCATAATGTGCAAAGTCATCAAAGATTGAGGTGGTATGCTTGTAAGTAGCGATAATTTTAAGGACTTGTTTGGCCTTCTCCAGAGGCACTTCCTGAGTGTCCCTGGAGTTGGTCACTGGCTTGTTGTCATTGTTCTCCAGCCGGATGTGTCGCAGCTGGTTGTTGGGCACGTCTTTGATGAAAACCCACTTCACCTCAAACTTGCCCTTCCACTTATCCTGAGACCAAACGCCTGCATAGGCATTGTAGTCCACCGGTGAGCGCATCTCGGCCACGCCACAGAAGTGCCCGCTGCCGTTGACACTAAACAACAGGTACAGGGGCCCCTTGTTGCCCAGTGAGCGGTAGGCGCCATCCAGGCGCTTGTTGCCATGTTCTGTACTGCACCAGATAGAATACTTGATTGATCGGTGGATGTCGTCTTCCGAATAGCTCTTGATAATGAAAACACGTCCATTTTTCAAGTTCCAGTCAAAGTCTTTGGGGTTGTAATTGTTAAGTGCGCGGAGTTTCTCCAGCACCGGATGCACTTCTCCAGAGCAAGGGGAGGCACTGAGTGGGACTCCCCCACCCAGACCGAAGCCCTCACCCCGGTTCCTGGGAGCCACCCAACGGTTGGGAGGCGGGCCAGGCTGCTGGGGTTGTTGCTGATGAAGGGGCGGCGGGGGGCCAGGTTGAGAGGGGAGGTGCAGGTGTGGAGGGCCAGGAGGGAGAGGCTGGGGGTGTTGGGGGGAATGGAGAGACTGGAGTTGGAAGGGCTGATGTTGGTGCTGAGGCTGGTGTTGAGGCTGTGGGGGCAAAGGGTTCTGCAGCAAGGGCTGGGGCTGAGCTAGGAGGGGCTGCTGCACCAGAGGCTGTGGAGGCATCATAGTCTGAGCTAATGGGGGCTTGTTCAGAGGGCCCTTATCGTCCCATGTGCCAATGTTCATATTGTGCTTTATGGGGGGTGGGGGAATGGTGGCACCTACCCCCATCACCATGTTGGCTTTGGGTTTGACCTTGGGCTGTGGCTTGGCCGGCTTTTTGGCAATGGCTGCCCAGGAGGCAGGTTTAGGTGTGGACGAGCTGACAGACGGAGGAAGGTTATTGGCTGCCATACTGCTCATACCTGCTGTGCCTCCTAAGGGTGAGCCTACAGTTTTGGTGACAGCTGCCACCATATCCGTACCCAGTTTTAAACCTGTCATTCCCTGCTCAATGCTGTTCAGTACCGGCACCTTACTGAGCTGGGTGTCACTTCCAAAGCCTGCTTGTCCGTCCGTTATGGCTCGACCTAGTGAGCTGGGTGCGTACCCATAGCTGTTGCTGTAGACTGAGCTCTGTGTGGACTGTCCCTGAGAAACACTGGTACCCCAGGTGGAAAAGTCCGCATTACCAGGAAAGAAGTTAAAGCCATGTTGGCTGAGGAAGGGAGGGGTGTTCCCCAGGGCACCTGGCTGGCTGAACACACCATCGGGGATGAAGTGTGGCTCCCCATTGCTCATCTGTCCGTAGGTAGTTAGGTAGGGCATTGGGGGGTCTCCTGCTGTGGACCAAGCAGCCTCTCCCAGAGAGTAAGGGAAACCAATGGATGGAGCATAGTAGCTGGGCATGTAGGGGTCAGACATTGGTGGATAGCTGTTACTCTGTGTAGAACAGAGGGACAAGCAGTAAGTGTAGTGAACAGAATCACAGGCAGGGTGATAAAGAAATTAGCAACATCTGAAATCTTTGAGAACTAACCAGAAAATCTCAAGCAAAAGGAAATGACATTAGCGACAGGTTAGATGGCTGAAACCTCAACTTGGGTAACTATTTTGCTTTTGGCATGAGGTTATAGGCAGAGTGCCAACTAAATATAGCCCTTCTTAACACGTATGCTGTTACCTGATTTGTCTGGCCGCTTAGATAAGGCTCAAAATCATCCTCGTTCACACCATCTTTCTGATGCATTGATCCATTTTGCACTAAGGGTGGAAAAGAGAGGACATGAAATCATAATTTATTTATGTCATTCTAAAGAAGTTAAAACTATATGTATTAATGGCAGGTTTTAATATATATTACAGGACTGTAGGGATCGAATCTACATTGTGACAAGATATCATGTGGTGTGATATAAAATGAAAAACAAATGCAGAAATAAGGACAGTCAGCAATGCTAATTGCAGTTTAGGCTACAGTTTCAAAACAGTAGATAGTAGGTACCCTAATAGCATGTTAGCTAATTCTGGATCAAAACAAACAAACACATTTTATAAAAGCAGGTTCTGCACCATTTCATATGTAGTGCTGTCACCCTTACCTTTACTTCCTTGTCCTTTAGGTCTCTGAAATAACGTGCAGCACAGGAAAAAAGAGGTGAGACTCTTGTCATATCACGACAGGAAATACATGACAAACACAGTAGACTGGATCCTACATGGACAGTAAAATATGACAGCTGACTGTGAAGCAGTGACCTCAGGCTGCAGCCATCAGCCCGGATGTTAACATTTACTGGTTGCTTTGCGTTATTGACCGGATGTCAAACGCTCCGACATCCAGTAAACGTTGCCGCATTGGCAGCCGGCTACAGCTAGAGTTGCTTGGCACTACAGTCGGCCTACATTTCAGCTAACAGCTATCAAATATCACAGACTTTCGAGCCAGTTTGATCCGACGAGCCAAAGTGATCAGATCAAACTGTGGTGGGCAAAGTTTCATGTCGCCGCTCGGCTAATGTGTAGCATCGTTCAGCTGTCAGTACACGAACCTGATCGACTGTGGTCGCAGACATCCTCCAGGAACCGAAACTGACCGCTGTTTGTGAGACTGTCCACGACTTCCCCTGCCTCTCTCTCTCTGCACTTCGGTGCTTTCCTGGCTCGTCTCTCGGGTTGTCCAATCACTCTGTTAATGTTACAAGGCGACGTTTTTCCCCCTGCGCTCGGTTCCTCACGACGATCAGGATCCTCTGGCTGCGAGAAACGGAGACTTGGTGTCCGTGGAGAAGGTGTCAGTGACTGCGGACGATCCTGCCACAGATGGTTTTTTATCAGTCAATCTGAAACTGACTAGCGTCTTACTGGAATATCCCTAACCATATTCCACAATGGCGGACAGGCTGCGCGCTCCCGCTTCCGTTCTGTTCTGCTGCTCCGTGACCTTCCGCCTGTGACGCTCCGAGTCATGTTACAAACCAACACTTCACATGACGGTCACAAACCCACAAGTGCCCCGCTACTTTGATTTTATTCGATATCTACACATGTTTCTGCAATAAAATGTGCAGTCACCTCTTCAGTGGGGAGTCAAACCCAGTAATGGATGGACGCGTGGATTTCTATAGCGTAATGTAAAAATAATAATCAATTTTTTACAAAAAGGTTTTTGTATCAGGGGAGAAAAATCATTCATTACATTTACTCAAGTGCTAGGCTACTTGCACCTTCTTTGAGTATTTTCCATTTTCTGCAACTGAAGTCCCACTACATTTTTTTAAATATTCAAAAACACAGGATGATCTTATAATATATGATGCATTATAGATAGATTGTGTATAGCTTGTGTGTAGTTTGTAATTGTATATAAAGTGCATACAATTCCCTCATTTTCACCTGCATTTTGACACACTGCTATTAAAAATCTTATATTATCACAAAGATATGTAATATACACTCACAGGCATGGATGGATTATGAAACTGGTCTATTGGGCAAAAGCCCAGAGACTTGACAGATCAAGGGGCCACTGGGCAAATTTCCTGTTTTCTCAGAACATCGTCTAGACTTAGAAAATTGCCACAGAGACAAAAAAAAATACCAATACAAGAAATTAATAAATTTGCCACATCCAGAAACAGACTAAAAAGA